>NC_142838.1:22429242-22732272 GCF_061612785.1 Hesperophylax consimilis
TGAGCCTGGCCATACGGAATACGAATATGTAATAAATAGTTACATGCTTACAATTTTAAAAAAAAAATTGAGAAAGGCATTCAAATAGAATATTGGTTTGAACCACCGATACAATCTTGTATTTTGTATTTCTTGAAAGAATTAAGTTAGTATACTAAACATATAAACTTGTATTTTAGAGTGTCCTACATGACTTAAGAATAAAGCATGGATTAAATCTAACATTTTAAATAAAACTTTTAGTTAGTTATTCACTTTGGACTATTGGTAGGTACTAATAAAAAAGTGAGTTTTTCATGACTGTATTTAACAGCTCATGTCCTCATTGTACATACCACTCTAACCTAACCTAAGCATCCCCCTCCTTTTCATTACTCAATTTGGCCAATTCCCACATACTCTCTTTATGTTAGATTAGGTAAGGTTTGGTATACCCAATGCGATCGTGGGCAAGTTGGTTCAGTCACACAAGTCATAGCAATTTTACTGTGGAAATTTTTTTACAACTTTAACAGTCGTGTACCTTCATTTACAACTGTAGCGGTCGTGTACTTTTATTTGAGGTAAAGTCAATAAGTGCTCAAAAATTTGCAGCATAATTTCAGAAGGCGTTCACCGTTAATGTGATTTAATTTAGTGTAAAGTTCAAGTTTAATGCAGATGTACCTACAAACGTACCCGCGTGTAATTAGTTTTGTTTGCTCTCGGCTTAGGCGGTGGTGAAGCCTGCCTTAATTAAGAAACCCCCCCCACACTATAGGCTGTAATTTATGGGGATCTTTATCTAGGAAGTAAAGTCCGAAATGTTTGCATTAATTTTACCACCATAAGGCAGTTTAATACAGTCTCGCTATTAAGAACTTTCAAATAATATGTACGTGCTGCGACATTACTAATTTAAATAAATAAAATTGCTGAAGTCTAGACTAGAGGATGGGTAAATTCACAGGCTCGGGGTCCACTGGATACAGATACAAAACTCTGCAAAAAAGGTAAAAAAATATTAAAAATCAATACTTGAAAAACATTTTCAAAAACGAGTCTATCGGCCGAGTTTCAGCTCGATCGGATGACGGGGAGTGGGTTAATTCCCGCATTGAAGATTTGCATTCTTTTATTCCAGAAAACAATAAAGAAATTTAAATATTTTTTTTTTAAAAACTCATGTAAGATACTTTGAGTATCGGTAATTTCCAGAATAGTTCCTCTCACAGAATGAAAAAGATTAAACCAATGTTTCTATTTTGATACGGACAAAACTTGTGGTCGAATTCCGTGATAAAGATTTATTAAAAGAATTGGAAAATTTCGTCGATTTTTTTATTTTATTTATGACCGTTACACGTTTTGGCATATCAATAGACTGCTACGATTTTTCCTTATTTTGCTTTAAAGTATATAAATACACGGTATCCGGGAACTTGTAGTACAAGCGCGAAATTAGTGAATCTACATAACATACGGGTAGGGATCCCAAAAATATTTGATTTCTTTTAAACTAAAATTGTTAGAATACTTTTAATTAAGAGTTTATGTGTCACCACATATTAAAATACATTAAACAGCTGATATTAACCATAAACTTGATCTAAAAATTCCAAATATGCACTGGATTTACTCGAAAATGTAAGCTCAAATCAAAAAAGTTATACCTCAAAATAAACTTTAAATCTTATGTAGATTCACTAGCCTACCGCTTGTACAATAGTGTGTGCAATATTTGGGTTTTAAAGGCTGATTTCGCGTATTTTTAATTATTTTTATTATTAACATAATTATTTACATACATTTTTCGCTTAAAAGTGGATGGTTTTTCTAATTGTATTATAATTTGAACGAATAAATTGTTATCTTAGTAGAGAGAAGATCATTCTTAATTAAATTCAATAAATTATACCTTCATCTAAACACAACTAACCATATTTAAACAGAACTCACATAAATCTCTTTCCCTAGATACGAGACATGACTAAATAGCAAATATCTACATAAATGCATTGAACAGAGCACACTAAACACCGATCCACATCAACACATAAATCCAGATCCAGAATCATGAAAATCTTATTCCAGTACTTTTAATTTCATCAAAAAGCTCTACTATGGCTTAGTAATGTAGTTTTCCCCCTTGGTATGATTTGCCTTTTTGACCCATTTTCATCAATTTCATTAGAGAATTGTTGCGTTTGGTGTTAATAAAACCGCAAACAACGAGCTTAACAAGACCGCAATATAAATAAAGCTATTTGCAGATGGTACAAATTGTGATAGATTGTCAAAATGTTCATTATTGAAGTCTTCCCCGAATAGAGTAAGCATTCTATGTGTTTAATAGTTGACGGCCGGCATAGTCCAGTGGTAACGCATTGGACTGCCATTCCGAAGGTCGCGGGTTCGAACCCGGCGTGCGCAAATAAATTTTATTTGATTAATTTGTGTTATTTCACAATTAATTAATTAAAATAATACATAGTATATTTGCGGCACGTTCCAGAGTGGAAGATACTACCAGTATCGCCCTGGTGTAAGACCACCATTCAGAATTGAAACGTTGCTCCAAATAGCCGTGTTTAGTGACTAGATCTGAATAGCCAGGTACTTCCCCACCTTCCTCTTTCCCTTCCCCACTTACCTTCAGCCTCACAACATCCCCCACTTGGGGATGCCATAGTCTCACTGGCTCCAGACGGGAGCAGTTGGGACTCTTGTGAGGTATTCACGATAAAAAAATAAAATAAAATATTCTACATCTTAATACCCTATTTTAATTGTCATTTCCTTTTTTTCCTTTCCTTTCCTAAAAGTCTTACATTGGAAAAAACAATAACAACAACAGGAAATGAAGAAAGAAGAACTGTCGCCAGTATTATTCATTTTGTATTAAAACACAAATGTCATTGGTTTTATGATTTAAATTCTCGTCGTCTCTGAGAGTGAATGTTATTTGGCAGCTTGGATCTTTAATCTCGTGAAAAAACCTTTGGAATACCGGACCATTTTTGAGGGAAATCAAAAATTAACTCTAAAGTGTTTCGAGTGCAAGCGATTCTTTTACAAATTTGTAAGCACTTTCTTGTGGCATAAGGTTTAAATTGCATGTCGAAAAATTCCAGCTAGGGCGAAATTAAAATGCCAGTAGCGCATGAACAGTTTGTCGGCGGGAATTTTTTTGTCACTGGTGCACGAACGGTTTTCTAGAGGTTAAATAGTACAAATTGCATCACCAAGCTCAATATGGTCGTGTGGTGAATTTAAGCCAAGTCATGTTGTGAAAATACAATATTAAGGGTGATTGTATAAGGTGTACATCTATAAACTGTAATCTATATGGAATGTTCAAAAAACCAACAAGACTCCAAAAGAAACCAATATCATCGCCAGATAAAGACTTCCTTTCCTCTATCCTCGTATTCCTTTTGATATTTTCTTTTCATTTACATTCTGTCCATTTTAAATGCCAACCGGGCAATAAACACATATAAAAGATAAAAGAAACGAAAGGAGATATGGCATGAATGTTGTAAATTGTCATCGAGCTAAACTATTCCCGACGATCGTCCTCTTCCTTCTCAGAAGTTTTGTATGAAAACGAAAAAGAGACAAGATATTGGAACGATGACGTCAGGTACTCTCTCTCTCTTGACCAGTATACAATTTGCACGTGCGACCTATCGAAGCGGTCCGGCGGATCCAATGAAAGTTATGCGTTTGGTGTGTAGGGGGTAACAAAGGCGGGCGCCGCGGTACGATGATGCGATTTGTAGTAGTATGGATGGACGTTGTTGGTAACACTTTACTTATAATGATTTCTCTAAGCATAGTATGATTTGTACAGTTTTTTTACAGGAAATTTCAATTTATAAGTCAAAGCAACTTTCCTGAGAAAAACGGCTGCGCAACCTGTTTCATACATACAAAATAAAATTTGGATTTGACACTTTAGCAAAAGTATTAAATACATGACCAAATTGAATAATTTTTTAACAAATATCTAGTACGAATATATGATACTTTACTATGTTTTTATTTTAAATTAAAACACAGACCATTCAAGAATTCAATTTGTCTTAATTTTAGTGGTGATTCGACATATTTGTTAGTTAATGGAAAATTTAAAAAAATCTTTACTTACACATGTTGCCCTACGTTAATATAGTAAAATGTAAAATAAAAAATAAGACTATTTAAATTTAGGGAAGTATTAGTAGGTCAGGCAAAATTACTTCTTAAATAATGAAGAATCGATTTATATAATTACTTTTATTTTACATTCTAAAACATAAATAATATTAAATTACATATATCCATTTGCCACACCTATTAAGAAAAATTTAAGTAAAATATTGAAGACAATATTAGTAATTTCTAAACGAAAATCAGAAACAGAAAAATCAGAAAAGGAAACGGTCACATCTGGGACATCTGGGGTCCCAGATGTGACCGTTTCCTTTTCTGATTTTTCTGTTTCAGATTTTCGTTTAGAAATCACTAATATTGTCTTCAATATTTAAATATTACAATTTGAGGTTTTACTCAATAAAGTTATTCCGAAAAATAAATATTCATTCTAGACTTGCAGAAAAGTCAACAGATGTCGTACATTAAAAATAAAAAAAAAGATAGGTTTATCTAAGACGCTGTCTGGATTGCATTTAGTTCGGGTTGAATCTTGCGATCATACATAAAGATAGTTGCCAATAAAAATGTGCGGTGAAAAAATGAAGACAATGTTAGTAGTTCTTATTCGAAGTATGATACAGTTAAAAGTGACCGAGGGGAATAGGGTCCCATTAGCTCAGTTGGTAGAGCACTGTCACGGAAAGACAAGGGTCCTGGGTTCGCGTCCCAGATGCGACCGTTTCCTTTTCTGATTTTTCTGTTTCAGATTTTCGTTTAGAAATCACTAATTTTGTCTTCAATATTTAAATATTACAATTTGAGGTTTTACTCAATAAAGTTATTCCGAAAAATAAATAAAAATTTTAGTATTCAGTTTGGTCGAGTATTTTGGCCTTAAATCTAAATTTAAGTTTTGTATGAAAAAGGCAACCGTTCCTCTTAAGCTTGTAATGTTATTTCAATCGTGAGCTTTCAAATATCTATTAAACTGCTAATAAATAATCAATTGAAACACGGTGTTGTTTTTTTAATAGTTGTCATTGTTAAAAACAGTCTAAAAGTTGCTCGAATCTGAGTTTCAAAGCTATCAAATTATAAGAAGAGATGAAAAAGATTTGCTTTGCTATGGAAATCGAATCCGCATCCTACCAAATCGAAGTCAAGTGCGTGCACTATTAAGCTACCGAGCCCGTCTATCTATCCCCATCTATATCCGTCGCTAACAATATACATCACTTCAAAGCTTACTCCTCCAAAACCTACCTTCCTTCCCCCGTCTGAAACATCCAGGCTTTCGAATAGTGCGAAAAATGTTTACTCCGAAATATATATACTCGTACGTAATGAGGGAGTTAGTTTAATACTGGTAGTATAAAATACTTGATTAACAGCGTGCGTGAAGCATTGCTTAATCTTTTAACCCCTGCAAACTAACTGCTCATTTACAATTACTCAAAATCAGCAACGGAGAATTCACCAAAGGGGGGAAACGTGTAAAAATTTTCTTGGCACTGGCATCAACCGTCGTCACTTCTTCGATGTTTTCGGAACCGTATACATCTCACCACCTTCAACACCTTCATTTCAATGCTTTAGTGACGACCCTCCTTTTGATATTATTTTGTTAGTTATCTTAACAGAACTACAGTAAATATACAAGTACATAGAACACGGTTAATAAGCCCTAAATTTTAAAACAAAAATTTTAACAGTTCCATTCGAATTAATAATGAATCACTTGGCGGCCACTTAAATCATTGATTAAAGTTTTAATGTTCTATTTTCTCTTATTTAACTCAAACTATGAACCTAAATTGGTGCTTGTATTGAATTAAGAAATAAATAAACTAGCTTTAAAAATTTTGTTTCAAAACAAGGCCTAAAGGAATGAATTTTTTTTATTTATTGTTTTTGTTTTTAATTCGTAGAACTCCATTTTATTTTTTAAAAATTCAATGAAAATCAAATAATAATATAATTATTAAGTTCTGCAAGTATTTTTTGGTTTTTATTATTGTTACAGCTGTTTTTTATTATTAAATTTGATTTTAATTAAATTTAAAAAAAAATAAAAAATAATAAATAATAAATAAAAAAATAAATTTAAAAAATTTAAAAAAAAAATTAAAAAAATAAAGGAACGAAGTCAAATAATCCGTATTTTGAATGAAATAGCCATTAAAATACATTATTTTCCATTTCCAGTTGCTGAAGCAGTTGTTTCTTATCCCCATCTAACTGATAAAAAGTGTTTTTAAAATAATATATTCCTTTTAACCGTTTCCCGAGTATCTGTATGTTTACCAGTAGAGCATTCGTTTAATATCCTTATATCTTTCATGCAGGTAAATACACTGAAATTATACAGTGATAATTATACACTAGATGCAATTAAAAAGTTTTGCTAGGTTTGAACATTTTTGTGTGTGAACTTTTGATTTGCTAGCGATTTTGATGTTTTTGTCGGGGTAAAGCTCACCTTGGTTCTGCTTATAACAGAATTGAATCATTGGATGTGGACGGGGTTAAAAGATTAGACCTCCGTGCTTTAGTATGCAGAGCAGAAGCTTATCCGCGGAACCAACTGAGATTCTGGAACGTGATGAAGTACATGTTCTAATTTTCAAGATAAAATACTGGCTCAATTAATAGCTCTGTCTGACGTCGATGTTTACATGCAGACGTTTAGATGTGCCGTTAAAACTTTACGGTATTGGCAATTAATTGATGTTGACATTATTACAGCCACGATTGTTATTTGAGAAAATAATAAAATAATGTGTACCATATTTGCAACTCCTTTCAGGTGGCGGACATTCCCAGTATCACTGGTGTAAGATTGCCATTCAGAATCGTAATGATACAAGAAATAGTTCCTACAATTTATAGTGATTACTTAATACTACATTTCTAAATACTAAATACGTAAGTACTACAGAATAGAGAACACTCTCTAAACGTCCTAGTTAGAGGCCTATATTTGAACCTGATTCGAAAATAGGTTGCTTGGGCTATTTTTAGTGACTAGATATGACTATCCAGGCATCATGCTCTAAATTTGGAAAACCACCACTTTTTTTTGTTAAAAAATTAATAATTTTTATTTATGGTGTTAGAAATTAATTAACAGAACTCCATTTTTTAAAGTATTATTTTTTTTTTTTTTAACTTCCGATTTAGTTGTCCGGGTTAAATCTTCCCCAAAGGAAAAACTTAACCCTTCCATTCACTTTTCCACAAATGATCATCTAGTCAATCAACATTATGTAAGTGCATTATATAAGCAAAATAAATACAAAACAATACAAGAACAACACGTCAACTCACCAGAGATCAAATGGGAAAATAATTCACCGACTCCAGATATTTTCATATCAGAGGGTTCGGCTCGGTAGAACTTCTAACAGGGCCTATAAATCCTACTGATCCCTCAACATAAATATTTAAAAAATCTTTTGTTATCCTACATGTATTCAAAATGACCGACTTTTGCATCTTTATATATAATTTTTTTGATAGATCTAATACGCCTAAATTTATAATTAGAGAGCTAGGTATAATGCCAGTAGCCGAAATAACGAATGGTAATATTTTTATAGTCTGAGAATGCCAAATTCTTTTTATTTCATTTCCTATGTTATTTATTATTGTTATTATTAATAGTATTATTGTTCTCTTTAAAAAACTGGCTTATTTGTAAGCAAGTTCTGAGGTGTCATTATTATTACACTAGGCAAAATAAGCGTGAAAATTCAATAATGCCTTCGGAAAGCTAAAAAGCTGTCATGCACAGTAATAATTACACAGCATAACTAATTTATAAATAAACTTTGTTTTAAATTATAATAATAATATTGTTGCGTATAAAAAAAAGTTTAAAATTATCTTCTACTTCCTCTCTCTCAATACCTTTAGTCTAACAATATTCCCCATAATCGGGACGCTGTAGTTCCACATGCTTCAGCTAGTATTAGAAATATAAATAGCATAGAATTTTATGCTATTTATTATTTTATTAGTATAAAAAATAAAATATTTTATTATAATAAAGATCCATTAATTGAATGATGTCCTTATTTTAAAGACGATAAAACAATGAATGGTAAAATTTGCGGATATTTCTGGTACAGTGTTGTACGTTAGTACAGTAATGGAATTACTATATACCGATTAATATCGGTTTCTAATCTTTCATTACACGCCAATGCACCCCCCATGAACTACAAATAGATATTATCAGGGGTTACAGTCAGATGACAATAATTAATTATAACATGATACGTAAGTTGGTAGATAGGTAGTAACACTGCGGCTGCGAGGGTTAAATTTCGTCTAAAGACCAAAAGGTCGAGGGTAAATATTAAATAATATCCCCTTCCGCTTAAAGTCATCAACTCTGTTAAGAACAACATATTAACGGCATGTTTTACCTGAATTAAACACTTTGAAACTAATTTGAAAATGTGATTAATAATTATTGTACGGAGTTTGTGGTTATAGATAACCACCTGATTCTAGATTCTCCACTTCATTATGTTTGCGTCATAGATAATAAAAAGAAGGGAGACGTGAGATGAGCATCGACCAATTATTATCTAGACAGGCCGAACCAAAAATCTTGGTTAAAAAAATTATCAATACAATTGTGCATTATTTCGCAGTCGAAAGGTCGGTAAAAGCATTGCTTTTTTTCCTTTTTTGGTATGCACGGAGCAAATTTGTATCCGAGCAAGTTCTCCCAACGCTAGTGAGCTTTGTGAAATTCATTATTTTTCAAAAAATCGCTTGAGGCAAATAGAAATATGTTAGGTAGGAGCTCATTCATAATTTAATCAGTTATATGAATATTTAAAAGAAAATACTTTTTGGATAGCTTCGAGGCGGCGTATCGATGAAAGTCACAATTGATAAAAATCTTACATTTCTTTCTAGCAGAACTACTACGTCACTCAATAAATTAAGACCACACTTTCGCCACAAAATGAACGATCTTTGCTGGTTTCGCATACGTTTTTGGAAGCGTGTACAACAAGTTGACATCAAGTTGGGTTGTTAAGGTCATCTCTGTATCTTGTGCCACGATGCTTTTCATGTTGGCTATTGGTCGATAAATGAACAAATTAAATAATGCGATTTGAGCGATATTTTTGTGCTCTGTTTTATTTTGTAGGGATCTTGCATTTATATATATAGGTTTTCATAGCGAGGCATTGGAATTCGATGTGGAGTGAGTATTGTGAAAATGCTCTTAGATGGTGTTATTTTTGGATTAAAATTAGGTTTAAGAGGGCTAATCTATTCGTATTGTATATCGATGGAGATGGACCGTTATGCCGACAACATCGTTCACCCATACTACTGTTAATCTCACATACGCACAGCGGTACTTCGTCTTTGTTTATACCTACACACCAAGTGCATAACTTGCATTGCATAGCCGCTATTATAGTCGTTGTTCGGTCGTAGCTCAACGACAGTCGATACACTTTCATTCCATATCTCCTTGCCTATGTGTCTTTATTATTTATTTATTTATTTCATTTAAACGCCCATAGAGCTTTTACATACAATTCAATTATGTTTTTTAAATACAATAACAGTAAAGAGTTTACATAATATATAAGAATATACAGATTACATAAAGTATAAGATTTAACAATGCATAGGTTTACAAAATATAGGTAACATGAAACAAGAGTTTACGAAACTTAGGTAACATGAAATTTAAGTAAATGAAATAAAAATATATGATCTGCCAATATCCTCCAAATCAATTGAATAAAAAAGGATGAAATTGTTGTTCACATTAGCCTATAAACAATGTAACTCTAATTAACAATCTCTATTACGCAAGATTAGGATAACAATCGACAAAAAGTCTAATAGAAAAACATTTAGTTAAGTATTACAATATTAAACCAAGTATCACAATATTAAGTCAAGTATCACAATATTAAACCAAGCATTATAATATTAAACTAAGTATTACAATATTAAGTAAAGTATTATAATATTAAACAAAGTACTATAATATTAAGTTAAGTACTACAATATTAAACTAAGTATTATAATATTTATTTATTTAAACGTATTTTGTAGAGTAGTAGAAATAGTTCGCACATACTCCGTTTAATGTTTGCCAAGTTCATATTTGACATACAGATTTAATAATAATGTGTTTATAGGCTGATAGACATTCAGTACCGTTAGTGTTCACGCAATATTTATTCCCTGCACTGTGTAGTCGGTTGATTACTGAATTTATTTCTGTTTTGGTACCTGCAATGGTAAGGTACCTTCTGACGAACCGTTCTACTAGGCACATGAAAGTCGATCAACCTAAGGAGTTCAGGGGAGTCAAACATGTTATTAACAATTTTATAAAGAAAAAAGAGATCAGAACATATTCTTCTTTCTTTTAATGTGGCAAGGCCCATGACTTTCAACAGTGAGGTGTAGTTAATGTTTTCAATAGGAATACCTAATCTATAATTTATGTTACGTAAAAATTTATGTTGGATTCGCTCGATAGATTTTTCATGAATATTGTAAAATGGATTCCAAATGATTGAGTTGAATTCTAAGTGGCTTCTGACAATGGATGAATACAATATTTTTAAAGTTCTTAAATTTTTGAAATCTTTTGAAATTCTTAATATGAAACCCAACATTTGCATCGCTTTAGTGGTTATATTGTTAATGTGAGAGATAAATGTTAATTTGGTGTCAAATATTATCCCCAGGTCTTTTATTTCGGGTACAGATACTAAGACTTGATTATTCATACAGTATGTGAAAATCAATGGGTTTTTCTTCCTATAAAATTTCATGACTTGATACTTTTTTACATTGAGGGTTAATTTATTTAGGATACACCAATCATAAAAGCTAATGAGATTTGATTGTAATAATAAGCAGTCATTAATATTTTCAATAATTCGGCAAATTTTCATATCATCTGCGAACATCAAAATAAAGACACTTTTAAATACATTTGTAACGTCATTTATAAATATGTTGAAAAGAATGGGTCCTAGATGTGATCCCTGGGGCACATCGCTTGTAGCTGAAAAAGTGTAGGACAGTTGACCTTTAATGCAGACAGTAAGCTCTCGATTAGACAGATAATTCTTAAACCAGGATAGTACGTTACCGGTTATGCCAATTTTCGCCAGTTTGCTAACAAGAATTTTATGGCAAACCTTATCAAACGCTTTGCTGAAATCAGTATATATAGAATCGACTTGTTGTCTATTAGCAAGTGCATTTGTTATATAATTTTCGTACAGGGATAGATTGGTTAAGGTTGATCTGTTTGAAACAAAACCATGTTGGCAAGTTGTAATGATGGATTTCACGCTGGGGTTTATCTCTAGAAGAATTAATTTTTCAAAAATCTTGGGTATTGATGATTGGATACAAATTGGACGATAATTTTCAATTGCAGATTTATCCCCGCATTTAAATATTGGAGTTAAGTAACTTTTTTTCCAAAGTTTTGGGAAATTTCTCGTTGACAGAGACTTATTAAATAATATGAACAACGGAATGGATAAGCTGTCTGCACAGTTTTTAATAAAAATGGGTGGAATTTGATTCGGCCCGGAACTTAATTTTGGTTCAAGTGTTTTAAGGTAATTTGTAATGTCGGTGATGTTAATATTAATATTTGATAATTGCAAGTTTATATCAGAATTACATTCCGGAATTTGTTCATCTGAAATTTCAGGTTCAAACGCATCTTTAAAGAAATCGGCAAACATGTCAACAATTTCTTTTATGTTGCTAGAACTCCTTTGTTTATGATTCATAGTTCCGGGGATCCCGACTTCATTTTTTTTCAGTTTAGTGTTGTAAATAATATGATGTACGAAAATTGTCTTTTTTTAGTTATATGTATGTATATCAAAACTTCGTAGCTCATACTGGAAATCAAATTACGATTTGAAAAGAGGAAGATGCACTTTTATTGGATGCCAGAACTCGCCATTCGAGAGATTTTTTCATCATCTTCATAGTTTGGATGTTTATGTTCCTAAATTAAATTTTAAAAGTATAATATTTTTGGATTTTTTAAACATAAAATAACTATTAAAGATGCCGACATCTGTCTTAAATTCTTAAAATGTACCGATATTTTCTTTTTTCCAATTTTCAGTAAATCTCTTTGAATGACGCAGAGAAAAATAGGTATCCTTATCGCCCCCAAGCACAGTGTTTTTACGGCCTGGTATAACTTTGATTTTAATGACACTTGGAAGCAAGGACGAAGTTTTTTATCGTCATAAGGTGTCCTTTGATAAAAATGTGTTTCTCTTTTTGTTAACATCCTATCGATTTCCAATTTCTATTGCAAAATATCTTTTAAACCGAGTGGTGAAATGTGAACACTTCGAGTGAAATTTTACAAAGTAGAAAATAGAAACACCAACGTGGAACATTCTGCAAAATATTTTCACAAAAATTATTAAGTATGTACCAATTATTTTATAAAAAATTAAGGAGATTTGAACGCTTGCTGGCGCATCAAAAACGACGCGACGTCAAAACAGTTTAAAAAATGTGTGACATTTGGCAAACTACAGAAAAAGGTATTGAATAATTTAAAAATATACAAATTCATTAAAGGTACGAACATAAATAAAATATCGTCATATTAATTATTTTTATAACCATAGGTTTTTTTCTGCAATAATATACAGTCTGGCGATATTTTGTACACAAATAAATTCTAAGTTATAGTATATACTTCTACCACAAGGTACATTTTTAGGGTTTTATTTTCCGTTTTGTTCCAATTATTGAAAAAACTTATGGAAATTTTGATTGCGATGCATATTTCTTTCTTTCATAACAGACAGTTCACAAAAAAAAATAGAGTAAGGTTTCCGGTTCAAACCACATCAACCGATTCTTGGTCCCTTTTAGCTTTTAACAGCTGACATGCATAACAACATAACAGTTATGCTTGAAAAATTGATGATCTAACTGATCGTCGAATTGATGGTCATTATGTGATGGAGTTTGAAATAACACAACCCTTATGTTGGAACATTAGAACAAAGGAAATAGTTACTGGAATTTTTATAGAAATAGTCATCTTTTCCATAACTAAATCCATATTCTTCTCTCGTTGTAATGGAATCTCATGTTATATTAAGTATTCTTCACAAAGGCTTTCCATCTATTAATGTCAACTCATCTTCCCCTCGCTGTTGCTGGTGAATTATCTCAAAACCAGACAGTATTTCTAATGGCCCTCATAGCGGCAGTGTCTACTCGAAGCCTCTTCTAGGATTGGACAGAAACTACGAACAAGAAATATTTTGATGAATTTTCTAGAGTTGTTTATTTGCCGGACAGCTTTCGAAAAGTTAGTAAAAGCAAAATAAAAGGTCAACATTGGGTGACTCTAAAGATCTTAAGTTTTTTTTAATTTACATTTATTAATCTTAACTTAAAAAAATAATTTAAAGTGTTTATTTAAAGTAAATAAATTAATTAATCTATATCCTTATATTGTTTCCTCATAAGTTAAAAATTTCAAATGAATATGTCATTTTTCATTCTCGTGCCCGGGATCTCATAAGAGAATAGTTTATTTGGCTTCTTGGTACGAGGACTATTTGTATATCTCTTATAAAAAACAATCTTACAATGTACTTTATATATATAAACCGGAAGAAATTCTTCAAATGATAGTGAAAACCCTATCAAAATCCGTTGCGTAGTTTAGAAGAACTAAGCGCACAATCAGACAGACGCGGATAGCGACTTTATTTTTATATAATTAAAAGAGATATGTTGGGCTTCAGATTATTAGCATTTATTTTTTGTAGACTACACAATTTTTTTTTATTTTTTATTTTTTAACCGCACAAGAATCCCAACCGTCTGGAGCCAGTGAGACTATAGCTTCCCCAAATGGGGTATGTTGTGATACTGAAGGTGAAGGGAGGAGAGGGATATAAGGAAGAGGAAGGTGAGGAAGTACCCGGCTATTCAGATCTGGTCACCAAATACGGCCAAAGTTGTCTTACAACACGGCGATATCTTCTATAGGAGAGTATCTTCCATTGTGTGTATTGATGGTGGTTTTTTGTATTAAGTAAGGAAAAATTTAATTAAAGCAGCATTTCTTGCAAAGGTACCTCAACACAATATAATTTAAATGTTTACTGACATTTTAAAATATTTTTTCCATGTCAACATAATTTATCGAACCCAACAAATATTAAATAATGAAATAATATTTCAAACGTAAACGCAGACATTCTAAATTTTGTCAAATGTAACGTTACGCAGTGGCGCTATTTCAACGCTGCTATGTTTTATACACTGCCCAGAAAAGGTGAAACGCTAAAATACACGCCAGCTGGATTATACAATGAAGCTGTTTTGGGATATTAAAGTGAGGAGTATTTAAGGGATGGTTTGAAAGAACCTTACACGAGTTTGAAATGTCAGTCACAATTTTTTCCTGTTGAGTGCTAATCGATTGTAGTGTTTTCTTCAGAAATATTTTAAATGTTTCCGAAATTCAAGTAGGAAAACATGAGTATTTAAACGAATAGTGTAAAAAATATTTATAAAAATTCTTTTCGTTTATTTATTTCAATGATTTAAAAAAAACATATTTTTAAAGATGGAAATATACGAAATATTTAGCCATATCCACCTAGAAGTATGCAGAAAGGATGGAAAGCCACGTACCTTTGCATTGAAAATCTTTGCCGTAGGTTTTCATTTTATCTCCGTAGCGTAGCGCTTACTTCAATTGCCTCTTTTGTTGCTAAACGTAGTTTTTTGCAATACATTTTATCTCGCGTAGCGTACACTTACTGCAATTACCTCTTTTTTTGTTAAAATGTGGTTTTTTGTAATACATCTTACTGCAAATTTCCTCTTTTTTGGCTAAAACCTGATTTTTTGCAATATATTTTGCTATGATAGTACAACGAAAAAAAAATCTGGTAAATATAATTAATAATTATTCTCTCGTAATATTTAGGTAAATTCATATAATAGGTATCAGAGTGGTAGATATAGCCCTGATGAAAACAAACAGGGTTCAGGATCGAACGGTTTTAGCCGTGTTTAGTGACCAGATCTTAAAGAATAATTATATTTGGATTATTTGTAAGCTGCCATTTCCGTAAAAGGGGCAAGTACTTCTCCACCTTCTCTTCACCGTCTCTTTCTATCCCCATATCCCAACATTCCCCAATTTTGGATTCCATAGTTTCACTGGCTTCGTTTAGCAAAGAAAAAAGTGTTGTATGCACATATTAAAATTATATTATAAAACTTTTTGTTTTATTCCTTAATCGCCTCAATGCCCCGAATCGAGTATTTACTGTTTCATATTTTCGTGGGATGTCTTGAGGAAGAAATGAATGCATTTTCATAAAAAAAGTATTAGGCATCATCACTTCCCAAAGTAAATTCAAGCAGCTTCTTAACTACTAGTCTAAAGTGGTGATGACTGAACAATGGAAGGCTTTTTATGTTCAAAACAAACTTAAACAATAACTGCCATACTTGTCTAACCTGACTCAAAAGCAGCCAAGACAGAAGAAACGTTATTTTAGCGATGACTCTAAACCGTGAATCATGTGATCTGGTTTGACTATTCGTAATAATAACATTGGTCAATAATACCTACGTTCATGATTAACAAATGATATTATTACAGAACAGTTCACCAAATTAATAGTGCTTTAATGCCAAAATGTTAGCTTTTATGTTGTCATTAAAAATTAGGCTTTGGTCATATAAGCTTGAAAATTATAAATCAGGATTTCTATGCAAAATAAAATTTTTCCCAAAAATGGTTTGGTTACCTAGATAAACTGGGTTATCCAAATTAAGGTATTTCCAACAGAAATTATAAATAAGTATTCTATTAATCCATAACTTAACCATACCTTACCTTACTTATAAAATCCAACCTTGAAACCAAAAAGCAAAACAAATTAAATATTTGATAATGTCTCATCAAGATTCCGGAGGTAAATAAAAATTTAAAAAAAGTGAAATGTTTAATTATCATTCGTTTTTTTAAATGTCGCTCTGGTGTTCAGGTATCGTTTTTAGTGTCCAAGAAAAAATAATTGATTCTCTACATACCTACTTTCCTTTCTATTCCATTAATTGAAATAATGTTCAACGTCAGTGCCCAGTTATATAAAAATCAAAAAGCTTAAAAAATCTCGGATAAGTAACTAATAAAAATCTTAAATGAGACCTACACATAAAAGATCATACGGAAAAACTCACAGGCCTTATACATTTCTTTAAAAATTTTGGAAGTGTGGTAAATAAAAAAGATGTGAAAAAAGTCTACTACGCTTTATGTCACTCTAGAATCGAAAGTGGAATGATCGATGTTATCATATCATTAATTATTTACAATGTTATTTATAACTACAACAATGTACTTTGCACTCTTTTTCCAAAAGGAAGCTTACTAGCTTCTATGGGAGAGTAGTATTCAAATGTATCTCTTAATTCAAGACTTCAATATATAAAGGTAAAAGGAAAAAGTGCTCAAATTAACCAAAAAAATATAATTTCACTGTGGAACAAAAGCAAATTATGTTTAAAGTGAAAACCATCGTCTCTGTGGAATTTTCCTTGGTATTCTATTACCTACATAAAGTTTAATTCAGTGTTGTTCTCGGAGTGGAAGTTAACCAAAGACCTTGCAAAAGTTTTGATTGCCAAATTTCAGTATAATTAATTTTAAAGAATTGCTCCCTTCCATGAGAAATCTCCCAAAATTAAGTAAGGAAATACTTTTTAAGTGATGTCATTAGGAAAATGTTCCTCCGGGAAGCTATTATATTGTGAATCAAATATTTTTTAGTAATGTTGAATTATTATCATTATTCCGTGTTGCAAAAATTATTTTATGCACTAAGCTTCTTTCTACTATCGTGGTACGAAAACACACATTGTAGGTAGAAAAACACTTTCTTCAGTTTTTTTCTTCATGCCAGTCTCATTTTTATAAAATATAAACACAAATATTACTAACTTTCAGCCACAGCTGTTTAATGGAAGGTACCAGATTAATTACTAAGGCTTTTTCCCACGCCTTAGTTGCTAAGGACGGGTTGTTTGAGAGAATTCGAACAATTCATCAAATTTCAATATTAATTTCACGGTTCTATGAAAGTCCTGACTCAAGTTCTATTATCATATTATTATAGGCTAGTTGCTTGAAAAAACTAACAAAAAGTTGAAAAGGAAAAGACACGAGCAATAGAAATATATTTACAATATCTTAGGAATAAATTTTGCAGTTTGCAGGGTCTTAGTTTATTATGGGTTTATAATAATAGCGTTGCCTTGGTCAGAAGCATCCTTGCAATTATTACACCCCAGTGGGCAATGAAGTCGGAACTTCTCTTTGGAGCTGAGTGCAATATAATTTGGGACATTTTAATTGAACAAACAAAATTCAAGGGCTTCGGAAAAAAGCATTGGTCAATGCACACGAACCGATAACCAAACATACATTTTACAGAGAGAAACAATTTTGAATCCTAGCAGGACATGTGATTATAAAATACCAGGCTGTTAAATTATTTTATTTGGGATTTTACATTGCAGTTGTGGGAAAGAAATATGTCGTCGTGACAAGGTTAATATTACAAATGGTACGAAAATTAAACTTTGTCTAAATTATTTGCAATGGGTATTGTCGCATTTATTCTGGAATGAACAAAGTTCATTCGTTCACATTATTTGTAAATGTAAGCAAAATTTTTAGCTCATTGGAGTGTCAAATTCCTTTGAAATTTTTAATAAATTAAAATGTGTAAATGTGCACTTTTTAGTTCTGGCAAGGCAATTCTTCGATTCAGTTTTATGTATTCAATTTGGGGGGCGTATATGGGTACCGCCGCCCAGGAAACCATTTATTGGATAACCAACACACCTGCTATAAGCCACTCAAGTGGTTTACTACGTTTAGTGTCTTACCAGGGATGCCTGGTTTCATGAGGTGAGCTTTGTCTGGGTCTTTGCGGCGGATACATTTTGCCCACTTACTGCGTGGCGGGTCGGATCGGGAGAGACTGGTTGATGGAGATCTTTTGACATCTCCAGCCGGACTCTTTCTCTCTTGACCCATCGGCTTGCACTGCGTGGGAGGGATGGATTCACAGTCCTTCACTCCTAGACACATTGACACCCAGATTCCTACCCACCCATCAAAACCTTTTTCTTTCCCAGTACTTTCTTTCCTTATTTTCCCTAGAAAGGCCCTCCACACAGCTTTTTCAAAGATGACATCGGCCATGAGACGTTTTTTTCCTAAGGGCCTCTGGTGTGGAGCAAATATGAAAAAAATGTATAAGACTATAAATTTGTTCTTTATATTTCTGAAATCTTTAGGTCACGACAAATATTTTTATATGGTATCTAATATCATGACAATCATATGCTAAGCACATTTAAAATGTCTGCAAAAACATACGAGAGTAAACACCATTTTATTCTTTTTTTTTATAAGACAAGAAAGAGAACTCGGATGAAGCCAGACAGCAACCAAATGGTAAATGATAAAATATGAAGGAAAAACCGACATGTCTGCGATTCTTATACTTATAATAAAAGCTCGTAGGTAAGAACATGGCATTAAAGCTTCACAATACTACTTTCGGGCGGAGATTAAACAGCTTTTGTTGTGAAACTGGTGCCCACTGTTCACATGTAACCGGGGACTAAGAGCACCGGCTTTAATACCCTCGTCCGCTGAAACTGTACGTGATAATGTACCTTCTGCTGAAAGTCACGCTATGATGAATTAGAACACAAAGGGTAAATAGTCTGTGAAAATAAGTCATATTGTAAATTCTCGTTGAAGGGAGAGCATTCTTCAGATGGCTGCATCTCGCTCTAAGGAAACTTTTGAGATATTTTTGAGCATTCAGCTAAAATATTGTACGTGTGCGATAATATCCCTCGGTCTTGAAAGGAATGAAAATTTTACTGATCGGCTTTAAAATTGTGACATTTTCATGACAATTAAAAGTTTATTTTTTTATTATATATTGGTTTACATTTAATGAAAGTATGTACAGTATATAACCTGAATCGAGAAAATTACAAATATTTATACGAGTTTTTTATCTGACCGCGTAGTCATAAGTAGTGCAGAAAGGTTAGATGAAAAGATAGACAAATAAGAGACAATGAGAGGTGTTCTTAACTGAACGCGTAGTCACAAGGAGTGCAGAAAGGTAAAATGAAATCATAGACCAATTTGAGAAAATGATAGGAGTTTTTTTAAGTAATCAAACTTTTGTATCTTCAATTCATCGCATTGGAAAATTAATAATAAAATAGTTTTATTATTTTTATATTATTAGAGAAAGATGACACTAAGGCAAAGTCAGTAACAGTAACGTTGTCTATACGATAAAATATAACTAGAGATAGATTGGGTTATCTAAATTTTATAGTGTGTTGCTGTAACCACCAGAGAGTTATAATCTTAAGTGTCAGCCACAAAGCAAGTGTGTTATATCAAAGTGAATTATTTTTGTAGTCAAATAATACAAAAATATGCCACGAAAAATACAGCACTTCAAATTACACCAAAATCGTCTTACTCACAGTTTTAAGCCACGGCCGGAGAGGGGACAGGAGAAATAAATTATATCTGCGAGATGTGGAATTCGTAAGGTGAAAACATTTTGTTTAAATTTACCGTAAATTTGGTAAACCGACATTTTACCAAAATGTTTCCACACATTTATTATTAAAAGGCAAAAACGGAACTTTACCAAAGTTCTTTCGTATGGTACTCTATGTTATGGTATGTTATATACTTATGTGTGGAAAAGTTACAAAACTTTCTTAAAACTAATTGCCATAAAAATAATTGCCCGGTGTTCTGCTTTATCTTTTTGGGCTTAATGGAAATTGGGCATGCTCATTACGACTACTAACACAATTCGTTACTTAAAGCGTTTTAAACTTAATCTTTTGTAGCATTTATTAGTCTTTATTCGGTATATATGTTTTTGGTATCAATTCATAATTTCGTTTCCAAAATATTATTTTAATCATTCTGACATGAACGACGCGACAACTCCAATTTTGTTGAATACACCCGCTATAGACATTTTTTTTTTTTTTTTTCAAAAACATTTTTTAAGTCGCACATATTTAACTTAATTTTACATATTATTATTTAAAAAATCATCAAATCACTGCATCATAATTATCACTTTAATTTTTAATACTGAAAATTGTTTTTTTCACTACTTAATTTCAAATAAACCTTTGTTTTATATATTTTTTAAACTAATTATATTAATGTAATATATGTTTTAATGATAATATTTTTTTTCTTCATATGAAGCGGTTTTTTTGTGATGTGACATTATAATTTAAAATTAAAGAATAACTTTGTAAACATCACTTATAGGTAAATACTTAATGCCGATCGGGTTTCGCTACAACCGTAGCTTCATCAGGGCAGTATTATACTATAGTATATACTACTAGTATACTGAGTATAATACTGCCCTGATGAAGCTACGGTTGTAGCGAAACCCGGTCGGCATTAAGTATTTACCTATAAGTGATGTTTACAAAGTTATTGTTTAATTTTAAGTTAGTATTTTTATTCTTTGATATTATTAATCTTTAATATTAGTAAAAAAAACTGTAGTAATAACCTGTATTATTTTAATACCTTTTTTGAATAAATCTATATTGAATATTTGTGAAAAAATAACCTTTTCTGTGTACCCATATACGATTTTAGTTCATAAGTTCGAGTTGTTACTCGATGGTGACGCAGATAGTGATGCCTTTGCTAAAATATTCTGTAGAAAGTTTACTCTCTGAGGTTTTCCAACCACCAGAAATATTTATTTATACGCCTAAAAAGGCTTTTAAATAGAAACGTATACCTACAAATATATATATATATTTTTTGTGATATACATATATACATTTCACTAGTAATAAGATAAAAGATATTATGATATTATGATTAATATTTATTATTTTTCAATGTTCTCCCATAATAAGCAATTGCTTGTGTGTATGGGATGAGGTATTATTTGTTTAGTTTCTTAGATTTTTAGATTTTCATTTTATTTTTTTTATTTTGATTTTCTTTTATTTATTTACGTTTTTTTATTTAGTTTAGGTTTTCAGTATATTTTTTTAATTGTGTTTTGAATTCTTTGAAACTATCATTTAGTGATCTTATATTTTCTGGCAATTTATTGAAGTATTTGTAGTTTTGCTGACCCAAAGTTTTTTTACAAATCGGAATTGGTAACATGTATTTTTGCCTGAGATTTGCTATGTTTTTGAATGGTACGGTTTTGTTTAGGAAATCATCTTTGTAAACTTGTAAGGTTGCGTGATATATAATATGCATGCATATTTTATGTAATAACTGATTTTTGAGCCAATCGATATCCTCACCAACCAAATTAAGTACTCCATTTATTTTCGGCTTAAGATTTCGCACCCTCTTAACCTTTTTGGCTTTCCTCTTATCCTTTTTATTCTACTCTTCACTACAAGCCTCCGCAATCTTTCCCATAGGGAAGGTGAAAGATACTGAGATTAATGATTCATTAGCACTATATTTTAAAAAATCAGATTAATACTCAAACAGTTAATGATATATGTTTAAAACTTGCACGAACCTATTAATGACATCATTAAATTGTGATTTACAAATAAAAATACTGCTCTTTAACTTTGTGTTGATCACTTGGCAAAATATTTGCAGAGTATTATCAAATAGATTTGCTACAGCCTCTAAGATACTGCGAAAAATTATATTACCCATTTCGAAATGTAAAGCTTACAGCAAGCAGTGTTTTAACATATAAAACTTTTTTTTCTTAATTTTTGTCTAAATAAGAAAACATAGACAGTGACTTTTAAATATATTATTTATTGAAAAGCTATTAGTAGATCACATGTTTTCATAAACGTTATTTCGAAAAAATATCTACAGCCACAGTAATATATCAATAGTTTGTTAAACCCGACTTTTATTCTACTTCTGATGCCATCCTCTACTAGAGGTTGAAAACCCTCCAGGCCTCCCGGAATTAAGTGAAATGGCACTTATACCAGTACAAAAGCTTCCTCCACCATAACTAAAGTTTTCCTTAAGATAGGTAAACGAAATATCATATTTGTTTATTTATCACTATTTCATAATTGTGGTCACTCGAAAAAAAAATCTACACATTGGTCACTCTGTCTGTACACGGAATGTTGAGGCTGCACCAGTGCACATATTATATATAGATTTTTCAAAAGCCCTACCTTCCTTCTCTGATGCTTGTTTAACTGTCCAGGTTTCCATGACAAATATTAATAAACGTAACAACAATTCATTCTGATTTGCAAATTTAGTTTTAGGGCACGGGTTACATAAAGGTCTCCCTTTTTAATTAAGGCGTTCCTATCCATCTTGATGCCAGCCCTTACCACTTGAGATAGATCCCATTTGTCGCCAACCCTAACAAGTTACAAAGAATTTATATTGAGAAACACTACTAACGTTCTATCTGTGTGTTGTTGACTATCAAATTCGCCGGTCGGGACTTTGTGAGGCTTGAAAGCTAGAAGCTCGTTTCGAATGAAATATGTTTAAATGTCTGCTGGGCTGCTAGTCATTAATTTGATGAATTTGCGCCTCCGTGTTAAATAGTATTGACAAAGTACAATTCCATATAAATGAATACTCATCAGATATGACATTGAATCTTTCAGAAAGGGTTTATCTCCTCCGATCTAGCGCCTCCGTGTTAAATAGTATTGACATAGTACAATTCCATATTAATGAATACTCATCTTTCAGAATACTTGGAATCTTGCAGCAAAGATCTATCTTATCAATACCATCCAATTTAAAGTTTAGGCAATCTTGATAAATTCCGAGGTTTTAAGAAATTAAAGAAAATAAATGCAATCATTTTGTGGTACTTGCAAAATAAATCGATTACAATATCCTCAAACCAGGTGTAAATATTACGTGACGTGTTAGATCGGAATTGTAAAAAAACTTTACTTATACCCACGGTGCAAGAATAATTTAATAGGGCGTTACGCTAGCTTGTAGACGAATTGGAAAGTATTTTTGTTATTTGTTTTTGCGGTGTTATGCCGTGTTGCGCTGACTCCTTCTTTAGCCAACGTTTCGGACAGCATTGCAGTGTCCATTATCAGGGCAGATGTTTTATTTGAGGTTGTGGTGAAATGTGAAAAATCTTTGAAAAAATGAAAAAATTTGTAAAAATCTTAAATCATATTTGAATTGGAAAGTGTTTCCAAAAACGTCTCTATGTCATAAAGTGTATTTTTCCTTTCGAAATAATTCCGGTAATGCTATAAGAACTCCTTGTCTGTGATAAATATCTTTAATGAGTCAAAAAAGTTGATTTTTAATAAACTATTTAATTATGTGTCAACTGAGTTAATCACAATGATCTCAATTTTGACAAAATTCACGACTTTCCACGTGGAAAACTTTTTTTTTACTTGGAAGTTAACCACAAATTTCAATTTAATCTATGCAACACCTACAGCTTTCCACTCTAAATTATTTTAACCAGACCTCGTTGCATAAAAATGTTTTCATTACATTACCGAGCTCTTTTTTCCTCGGTGAAAATAATATTCTGTGTTTAGATTTTCAAAACATTTTATACTAAATTGTATTTAGACTGGCACATTCGGTGTTAAATCGTGCGGAGATTATCTGGTTGGATCTAAGCGGAAAGGAAGGGGGCGTGGAAATGATTTGAGGAGGAACGTGATGATTACCTGAATCATTTAGTAAGAAGCCCTAATAGCCTGAATATACAACATTAAGGTATTAAGGACAACTCAAATGTTTTTGTAAATCCAATTTTTTTTTTCATTTAATTCTGTATCTACATAGTAAATGGTCAAAAGGATGTTCACGGAAGAGACGAAAACATAATAAATAAACAGACAGGAACTCATAGTTTACAAATATTAAATAAATAAAAAAATATTATCGCTGAAATAAAAATGAAAATTTATTATGTTCCAGTAAAAATCTTCTAAATATTAAGCTTTGTTAACCACTCTAACGATTTTTGGCATATTATGGAGAGTTTGCAAAACGTCTTGAGCGATCGCTCGCCATAATGTGCCAAATTACTTATAACCTAAATATGTTGAATGAAGTGAAATCTTGGTAGATTCACTGGCTTTAAACCACAGTTTATATGAATCTATCAACATTTAAATCGAATGGCCAAATCAGAAACCGAACACTTTTTAAATGTTAAATGGATAATTGCCAAAAAATATCAACCAAAAATATATAAATGCGAAAACCCGAGTACTGAAGGTATTATACTATTTATAATTAAATAAAATAGAAAATTTTCGAATTTAAAAACTTATAGTAACACTTTAGAAGAATAGTTCACCTAACCTAAGTGACTTTCTTTTAAAAATCATAGACTCCTTTTATAACTCCCATTTGTATCTTTTGAGAAATATCTCAGTGGGACTTCGTTTCTCGAGATGAAGTATTATTTTTATTTATTTGTACAACAGCCAAGTCAGTTGGGCCTAATTGAATGTAAATTTGTTCCTTGATCTTCAAATTCAACAATTTAAAAGTATTTTTTATCAAATCCGTATCTCAGAAAATAATAACAACTATTTTTATATCTGTTTTCCGAAGCAGCAATAACTCTAAATAATGGCTCTGACGACATAAAAATAGCATATATTTTTCCGTTTAAAATTTCTAGAAAATATATTTACACGCAGCGTGCAGATATGAAATACGCATTTAATTGTAAATAAACATAATGCAGTACCCAGGAGAGTTTTTTAAGGATTTTTATATTTCAATCAGAAAACAGAGATGGTGCATTAATTAGTAGTTTCGTTGAATTTTCCACATTTTAATGATACCACGCTCGGAATAAACTACAGACATCGTTATTTACAACCATTTTTGCACTTTTTAATGCCCGCGTTGAATTCAAAGGAAAAAATATTTATTGCCACTTCCTTGAAAAGATAAATTCATCGAAAAAATAACCGAATTGCGTATTTCGAATCCAATTCAACTCCACATGACGTTCCGATTTATTACCAAAGATCTTTTTTCGATTTGATCATAAAAATACAAAAGGGGGTCAATCAAAATAATAATAGGTATGATGAATAGGAACTGTTTATTTTCATTTCAGAAAAGTACTGAATTTTTTTTTCTCAGGATGTGAAAATTTATTCACGTGGCAAATTATAATCATAATTAATGCAATGTGAAATGCCGCATCTTGATCACGAGTATTGATGTAATTTATTTATTTATTTCCAAAATTCTATAACATAAAAGAATAAAACATATACACGCAACACAAAAAAATATATAAAACACGCCACACGCACAAACACATAAATCATTATAAATGCCGATTTCCATTCTCTTTTAATATTTTTCTTTTAGTGTGATAATTAGATTTTAATTTCTAATCTTTATTTTTAGTTTAAATTTATCTTTATTTTAATGTTGTTTTTTGTTTAAATGTATAAACTCTTATATTATAAAATGGGGGCCTCAGCACGGGTAAACAACCCAGTGAGGCCAACATTACTGAATTAAAATATGAAATACTGTAAAATAATGTATCAATAATAAAAAATAAAAAATGTGTAAAGTGATTTTCGTGGTTTAAAAATGTGAGAGATATAATATGTTTACAAAATATAACATATTTTATACACTCTCCTACAAAAGCTGACGCTTGTGGTTAAGAGAGGACAACTTATTAATAACTTAAAAAACTTAAGAATTTAACATATTAAAGATTTAGACATAATATTTTTTAAGATTATGAACCGTATTATTATTATTACATAAAACATTAGGAATATCAAAACATTCAAAAGTATATCTAAGAGGAAGTTAAAATTATATGTTGGTATTACAAAAATATGATTTTTTTTTATATTTGTAGTATTTTTTTCTGTTCGCAAATCAGCGGGTAATTGATTAAATAATTTTATTCCTTTATATACATAGTGATTCACTTTGGATTAAGAACCCCTGATTTAGGCACCTTATTGAAGTTATAGACACAAACAAACCCTCATAAATGAGTTAAGACGTATTATAGCGAACTTTTGTTCTTAAATTTTAAATAAAATAAAAAGGGTTTACATAATAATTGTAAACAACCAAAATGATCAAATTAAATCGTAATGATTCATAAAATGCGAAAGATAGATCTATCCGTAAGCTCATAAGTCAGGAAATTTCTCAAACCTGTAATTTTTTAGGCTTTCAGATATATTTTTACCCTACAAGGAGAATAAATATTGGAACGTAGTTCCGTCTATGTACGTAGTTTTTCATCAATAAACGTCAATATTTATTTGGTGAAGTTCGAGCAATATCGATGCACGTAGCTCCTAATGTAAGGTTTATCGAATCATTTCTTCCATTTCCTACAACCTAGAACTGGATGAAAATAAAAATCCCCAGATCTACCGGGAGAACAAAATGTAACTATTCAAAATATCGTTTTTTTCCATCTACCAATAAACGATGATTAATTAATTGTTATTGGACACGATATAACAATTTTGAAAGGGTTAAAGAATATTAGTAGTTATTATCACAGATTTTTTTATAAAGACATTAATTTATCGTGATTTTAAATATTTATACTGAAAATATCACGTGTTGAAAATGCTTTAAATATCAATTATGGTATTTAAGCTACCCACGTACTATCGACGATTGTATCTATAAGAAATCCTGCACTATATTAATAGATCTGTATACTAACTATATGCAAACATGTAAAATATGTATACTAACTATATGCAAACATGTAAAAATTATTGTCAAATAAACGTTTTTTATTATTATTATCTCCGTAGCAAATCTGCTCAGACGAGAATCTGTGTCATTTTTTTGCTGTAAAATTATAAAATAAACAAATAAAAAAAATCCAAAGTTCAGTCCTGCAAACTTTAATTAGTCATTACATGCTTAAACGTAAGACCACCATTCACAGTTAAAACATTGCTTTAAATGGTTTTAGCCGTGTTTGGTGACAAGATCTGAATAGATAGGTACTCCCTTACCTTCATCTTCTCAATCTCCTTCCTCTCCTTACTACCATCTGCTCACAACATACCAAAATTGGGGATGCCATAGTCTCACTGGCTTCAGACGAGTGGAGTTGAAATTTTATTCCCGTAAACCAAAAAAAAAAATTAAAAACCCCGATGAAAAAGCTATACCAAGAAAAGAACTTATTGAAAATTAGAAAATTGTACGAATATTACTTTTAATCTGCAAAACACAAAATGGTCTTATACACACGATCACAGCATTTATAATAACGTCACAAATACACGAACACTATATAAGACAACATAATAAATTGTACATTAATACAGTAAAGACTTAATGTGGTAAGAGAAGCATAAGCCATAAGGATATACACATTTACAATGTCCTTCCCGATAGCCTGAAAACGTAGAATCGAATAAATAAACTAACAAAAAAACTGTTCAATTTTGAGATAAGATGTCGTTTAGTGTAGAATAATTAATAAGATAAGATTTAATGTATTAATTTTATACTATGTAAAAATTTGTATTGTTATATGTGTGAATATCAAGTAGCTTTTATTTATGTACTTAGTTAGAAAGCAAAATATTTATATATCTGTAACTATAAAAAATATTGGTTCCATGATAACTCAACACAGTGACAATTCAACACACTTTTAAAAAGTGATATAAATTATTTAGAAACGATGAAAAAAACAATTTTAACCTGACCTAACCTAACCTACTTAACCCAGTCAATAAAGTTTTTGTTTCATCACTTTTTATGACTTTATATAACTTTTTAAAAATGTGATGAATTATCATTGTGATGATTTATCCGGTCAACAAAATATTTAAATAAATTAACTGATAAGAGGATAAAAAATCTATTGAATTTTGGTTGGTGTACTAATTTAACGAAATTATCATCGTCATTTCGATAAGTAGGGGAATGGGAATTCACCTACTCTTGCGCACGCATCTGTTATTTTATTTTGTAGTATTTCTTCAACAATTTTGTAAATTGACTTCAAAACCAGTCTATACGCGTACTTTTCTTCCCGGTAGGGGGAACACGAAAATTGGATACCGCAAGATGTTCCTTCTATTCGGGTTCGACTATTTGAAAATTACAAAAATAAGCATCTCCTTCCTCCGTTTTATTACGTGTTTACATAATATTATATTAAATAGTATTATCATAACACGAACGATTATGCTCACTAAATAACAGAGTTTGCATTTGAAATTTCAATCCGGTATTTGAGATAAACTATTTCGTTAAATTTTAATACAGAAATATTTTGCAAATTTCAATTCGATAAAACTCACGCTTTTATAAATGGATATTTGTTTTTTTTTTAGTTTTCAACATGTGACTTATTCTAAGTGAGAGTATTACAGGAATGATTAAATAAATAAGAATCACAAAATATAAATATACATTTGTATTAACAAATGAAAATAAACTATTTTTAGCAATAATTAGTCGCCTGTAATATCAATAAAATTGAAAATATCTCCCGAGTAAAAATAAATGCCACCGACGGGAATTGAACCCACGCCTTCTAATGTCCTGTCAGACGCTCTGGACTACTGAGCCACGTCGGCTTATTTCCAACCCGTTAAATAATTCAATATGAACTAGTACTTTAATCAACAATTACTGCGTATTATATTTGTTTCGCCTGTAAACAACCAAATTTATTTTTGTAGGGAAAGCATTGTTAGTGTTCAAAAAAAGTATATATATCTATATATTTATATCTTCCTCGTTTAAATCTAACTCACCCTTTTGAAACGTTCTCCACAATACAAATGAACTCCAAGCTTGGAGGAAATTATGTACTCCTTATATGAAAAAAATAGTTTTTATCTATAATCTGTCACAGATATGGTACCAATTTCAAAACACAGAAATATATTTCATAAACTGAACTTATGACAAGCGATAAAAAAACAACTAGTAGTTTTAAGGGTCTGATAACTCTAAAACAATTCAAGTAGAGTGTACTTACTTGAATTGTTTTAGAATATAAATATAAATATATAAAAAATATAAATATATATTTATATATTTATTTATTTATTTACATTTGTGTATATATATTTATAATATAGAGGTAAGTACACTCTACTTGAATTGTTTTAGAGTTATCAGACCCTTAAAACTACTAGTTGTTTTTTTATCGCTTGTCATAAGTTCAGTTTATGAATTTGAAAATGGTACCATATCTGTGACAGATTATAGATAAAAAAAAAACTATTTTTTTCATATAAGGAGTACATAATTTCCTCCACGCTTGGAGTTCATTTGTATTGTGGAGAACGTTTTACAAGGGTGAGTTTTAAACGAGGAAGATTTAACAGAAATAAACAGTTAAAAAATATTTCCGCAAAAAAGTTCCAACACAAATAATAATAAAAATAAATTATCTTTTGAAATACAATGTTTATTTAATGATATTTATTTAGGGGTGTAATTGGGGTGTGACAATAAAAAATGTATTTATATTATATATTCTTACTATGCAGGTCCACAAGTAATTACTTTAACAGATTTAAAACATTTAATTTTGAAAGAACTGACAGACAGGTCTATGTATAGAATTCAGCTGGTTTCTTGTAATTTTGCAACGCTTAACCATAATATAAAAACAACAACAAAGAATTATCTGCATAATGTGGCCTGCCCACTATTATAAATGTGCTAAGTCACGACGTATAATTTGAAATTACGTGACGTTTGTAATAAGGTTAAAAAGTCAGCACTTGGTAGAAAGTAAACAATCAACTTTGCCAGATAAATTTATAGTATGTCGCAAATGTCAACCGTTTTACTTATACATTTTTACACCCCAACTTAAGGGTGAGTATACACACGATAATATTATGAAAGAACACGTTAGGTACATACTTCACGACACGACACGATACACCAAGAAAGTGTTAGGTAGACAGACCTTTATTCTGAAATTGAACTCCGTTATATTTTATAATCTGGTCACATTTCTCTAAAGAAAATGAGTGAATGGAAAAAAAAAGTCCCCTTTTAAATACATTTATCTATATTACACTTTTGCTTTTCTTAATTTTTACTAACGACCTTACATTAAAACTCCCCTGTAAATTTCTCTATATGCTGATGACCTCAAGTTATATAAAGCAATTAAATCTATGGAAGATTGTGAACTCTTACAACAAGACCTTAACACTTTATCTGCTTTGTGTATTGACAACGAAATGGAACTTAATATAGCTAAGTGCAAAGTTATAAACACTAAGAACAAAAACAAAACCCTATTTTCATATAGCATTTGTTGGTTTAATTGTGAGATCAATTAAACTGTTCAAGAATTCTAATAGCCTAATAATTCTATTCAATTCGTTAATCCGCAGTGTTCTTGAGTATGGGTCAACAGTCTGGAATCCACATTATATCACACAGGTATCTAGACTAGAATCTGTCCAAAGAAAATTTACACGGATTTTCTGTTATCGATCAGGTTTCCACCATCTACTAGACAGTTACGAACAAAAACTTTCATGTTTTAAATTAGAGAGTCTAGTTAAAAGATGAAACATAAATGACCTCTTAATGCTTTACAAAATTGTGAATAATCAAGTAGATTGTAACATAGTCCATCTAATCAAGTTAAACGCCAGGCCCAAATTCACTAGAAACCTTAACATATTTTGGACGGAAATTTTTACCAATAACACTGGTTATTTTAATCCTATGTCTAGAATGTCTCGATCATGCAACGATATCGCTAAAACACACGCTTGCTTATATATTTTCGTAAATAATATAACTTGTTTCATGAGATATCTCCAGATTTCTGTAGCTAAAAAAAAATGAAATAAAAAACAAATATTGTTCGTTGATTTTTGATTGTTTGATATTTTCTATTATAGACCTAATTTTAACATATTTTCAAAATTATTATGTCTTACAATTTCTGTAATTTTTAAGCTTTGTATAAAAAATAATGATATTGTTTTGATAGTGAATGTGCAAATGTGATTGCTGCAGACACATTAGTCTAGGGACATTTATATTTGTATATACTCGTATAAATTTATTTTATACAGGAATGTACTTTAAATGTTCTGTTTGTGTCTCAAATAAAAAAAATAATGCATTCTATGAACTTTTGGTGGCAATCTCGATGACTTTACAGCAGTTAATATATGCAATAAATGTCTTATCCAATCGGTATTTGTAGAGTTGTCGACTACAGTTCCCGAGTAGGAAGTTTCAACCCTCAATCAAACCAAAAATAAAATTAAGTTTTAAAAGGCGCATGAAAATATTTGCAAAATAATAAAAAATATTGGTTTTTTGATTATTAAAATTTAAAATAATAATTAAAATGTAACTCACTAAGATTTAAATCGCAAAGCTATGAAGCTTCTTATTTCTCATAATATATTTAAATATAGAACCATAGAATATGTTTTATTCAAAACGAAGAATTGATTTACAACTTAAATCTAACAGATTTGCAAAATTATTTATGCTCGAGGACAAAAGAGAAACTAAGGAATAAACGAACCGGCCAGAAGACGAACTGAGAAACTAACGAACTTTGTTTTGGAACTTGAAGTACCAATATTTACATAGGCAATAATTGACCATTTATATACATATTTAAATTAACATAATTTTTATTTTTTTTATTTAATATATATAAGTGGGTACAGGATATAATATGAGTACATAAAAAATATATTTACATTACAAAATATATTTATGTTCGCAATCTCACCAATGAAGAAACTGGTTCTTGTGCTTGGTGAGAGAGTTACACTAATTATTAGAAAAATAGAATATCATTATGCTATAAGTAAATATATATATATGATAGGAACAATATATAAAGAGACAAAATCTAAATACAGTGGAGATGAGTATAGACTGATAATAAATATCAATGGAGGGAAAAACATTCAATTATTTAGTTAATTATTTCTGAAAGAGTAACTTCAGTTTTAGTTTAAGTATGTTAATATCCTTTAATTTCTTTATTTCAATCGGAAGGTTGTTGAAATACTTTATTCCTAAATATTTATAGTTATTTTGCATTTGTTTGGTATTATATACATTTTGGAATTTTGATATTGTATTGGTATCTTTTAGATAAGTGGGTTTCAAATTTTTTAATTACATTATCTTTATAAATTTGGATAATTGCATTTTTCTTGAATATATTATCTTCTACTCGGGGCACCCCGAAATCTGTAAATAGCGTTTCTGTTGGAATAGTGGAATAACTACATATTTAAAATGTAATATATAAATTAGATAATGTATATTACATAATTTATGCTGCAGTGTTGTTAGATTTTTCAAATTTTACTATAAAATAATTCTCATATCCAGAAACAGAATATATTATGTATTAGAATATTTTATCTTTTTGACAGGCTCTCTTCCACCCATGATGTCCGAACAGCTCGGGAAGTTTTGAAGCAAAAAATTGACCACCACCTCGAGATGGTTCGTGCCTGGGGTAAGGCCAACTTGTTCAGTTTTAACGTCTCAAAAACCCAAGCGTGTCTGATTTCGGCAAAGAGGGAGATCAATGACTGTCTGGTGCAATTTGATGGGAGCACTCTCCCCAATAAAGACTCCATTGAAATGCTTGGAGTTACTTTATCAGACCGGCTCAAGTATCGGGGATCCATAGAAGCCCGAGTAAATCAGGCCTCCAAGAAGTTGGGCGTCTTGTACAGGGCTAGGAGATTCTTCAACAGTGACCAGCTGCTGACCCTGTACAAGTCTCAAGTCCGCCCAACTATTGAATTTGGGAGCCACCTTTGGGCCGGTGCCCCAAAATACTTAATAAACCTGCTTGAATCTGTGCAAAGGAGAGCGATCCGTCTGATTGACAATCCGTTGTTAACAGACCGATTGCCTTCTCTAATGCATAGACGCAATGTAGGCATGCTGTGTCTGTTCTACAGGTATTTCAATGGAGCCTGCTCCAAGGAGCTAGCAGCATTGATTCCTGATGCACCGGTGCACGTGCGCGAAAGTCGACGGACACGAGCTAAACACCCGTTCACGGTTGACGTTGGCTTCATGAGCACGGGCCGTTTTTACGACTCGTTTTTGTGTAAGTCGGCTCGTTTGTGGAACGAGCTACCGGCATCTGTTTTTCCTCCCTCCTATAATACGAGCCTCTTCAAGGCCCGCATTAACAAATCCCTTCCTACAGCCCCTACCTTATTCCGCCTCACAACGCCGCCCAACCGGGTGGTGACATAGTTCCCCTGTCTGTACACTGCACAGGCAGGGACGCTCTTGTGAGGTGTCACATAAAAAAAAAACTAAAAAAAAAAACTAAAAAAAAAACAGAAAAGACAGAAAAAGATTCACTCACATCTAGGAATAGATGTCGCGCATTAACATAAAAATGAATATATTTATTCAACACACTTTCTACGTAGATTCCTTATGGTTCTGGTTGAATTTAGCAATAACACACAAAGAAAGGCCGAAAAGAAAATTAAGTTAATGTTGGTGGCTCTCACTCAATTTGATGATACAGTTAAAAATTACGCAAGTGGATATGGTCGATTTGTTAATATTGTTAAAATCGTTGATATTCAATCTTCAACGATTAAGTATTACAATTTCCTTTGTTTGAATGTTGATTCCACATTCTTTGATGGCCTTTGAAATTAAACCATCTACACACATTTTGATAATAGAATAAAAATAATCAACTGGATTTCTTTTACCGGTTTTTAAGCATCAAGTCGATTGATATTTATTTCAAATTGATGATATTTATGTTAAAATGAACAAATTTAATTTCGTGGTTGCAAGTTGCATTTTTAAGATATATTGTCGGAGCTGAAAGATATTGAAATGGGTGTAATGTACGCGAATTTCCACGGATATTTTTTATGTGAATACCTCACAAGAGTCCCAACTGCTCCTAACCATCTGGAGCCAGCGAGACTAAGGAATCCCCAATTAGGGTATGTTGTGAAGCTAAAGGTAGTAAGGAGGGGAAGTAGATAGGGAGAGGAAGGTTGGACCTCCCTGGCTTTTCAGATCTGGTCACCAAACTCGGCTAATGTCAGTTCAAGCTAGGTTTTAATTCTGAATGGCGGTCTTACACCAAGCCGATACTAAAGATATATTCCACTCATGAAACATGCCGCAAATATACTATATATTATTTTAAATTAATAAATTGTGAAGTCATTCAAACTAGCAGTTAAAAAACCGCTCCGCGGGTTTTTTGCTGCTGGGCCCTGCGGGCGGCACTTGCTTGGGCTTCGCCCAGTTTAAGTGATACTAACAACGGTTAACCTATAATAACCCAACCTAACCTAACCTAACCAATCATTTTATTATATACATAGACAACATTTAAATTTTATTATGCATATAAGTTCATGTCAGATTAGAGATTTGTTGGCTAATTTTACAATCAACGAAGCGTTTCTAGCTTCCGATTGTGTCTCATGTTTTTATTGGGCTGTCAAAATGGTGCGAAATTATTATTTACGTAAATAATATTAAATATCAATATTTTTTTAAATCGTAAATGCAAAGAGTACTTGTTTATTGTCATTGAGTTGAATCAAATGATTGGTTTCTTTTCAAATGCGTATTAAAACGGTAGTTTGAATAGATGAAATTGTACGTATTTGTTATGGATTATTTCAAATGAAATTATTCGCTATTATTCCGCCAGAGGTGCGCTCAGTCAGCCAATAGGGAAACTACTCCAGCGGCCGATAAAGCAGGGATTGACATTTTCAAGGAACCCTTGAATGCGTGATATCTTAACGATTTAAATTCGACCAATCAGAGGGCCTAAACCGTCCAGACGCTGGCATAATAATACAATCAGATACTCAAATAAAATATAGCAGCGCACGCCAGGATTTGTACCCGCGATCTCCGGATTGATAGTTGAGAGCCTTACCCCTCGACCACGGATCGGCTATAGAAATAGAACTTGCAGGTTAATTAGTCCCAGAGATAGCTCTAAATACGTCGTCAATTATCGCCCTCATCCTTCTCACGCGTGTTGTGTGAAAACAAAAGACAAAAACATCCTATAACGGCGACGTCACGTACAACCCCTTTCTCTAGGACTAGTATATATTTATTTATTTATAAGTACATGTTACATGATTAATACATTTATTTAGAGAAGATACATTAGAGCACCATACTAGGCAGCTGCCTGTTTCATGGTGCCCAATGGAGGAATGGTTAGTTTGAATTTAAGTCTAGTGTAAACATATTTTGGTAGAATTATAAAAAAAAAATTGAAAATTGGTAAAAATATGTTTTCAATAACTCACAAAGTTTTCTATAAAATAAACACAAATATATAAAGTAGTACACATATGTACATACATACATACACATGCACACGCAAGTATATATACATACATACATACATATATGCATATACATATACATACATATACACAATATACATATACTTACATACATGTATCTTATTCCTCACACATGTAAAAACCTGGGTGAAATGCCAAAAACCAAAAAAAAAAAAAAAAACCTCTATCGGAGTACGAGAAGCAGGTTACCGACGCTATCCCACTCACTCATCAAAAAAACCCCAAGCGCCTTCCTGAAACTGTCATATTTGACAATTGACTTTATTTCTATTGGTAAAGTGTTGAAGATTTTAGGAGCAAGAAAATTAAATTGTGACTACGCCATTGAGGTTCTTGTTGTTGGAATAGTATAGTTGGATTGGTTGGAATATTTTGTGTTTTAGGTTGATTCAAAAATGTTTTTTTCGTATTTTTGAATTTGTAATAAGAGGATAAGAGTTTGATGTATAGGGATTGTATATTGAGTCCTTAAATAAATCCTTCGTGAATGTAGTGTACTTTGTAGATTGTCCGCATAATCAATTTTTGAGCTTTAATTAATTTGTCTAATATAGTTTTAGAACATAAACCCCAGACTACTATACCGTAAGATATAATTGATTCACATAGGGAAAAGTATACCGTCTATATTGTGTTTTTATTTAGAATATTTCGTAATGATCTGAAGATATGCGCCAATTCCCGTATACCGTTTGTAACATTGATTACGTGATCTTCCTACCGGAGTTTATTGTCAATTATTACACCCAAATATTTAATGGAATTTACTCGTTCCAGTGGGTTGCATTGACAACTAGAGATATCTCTATAAGAGTGTATTTTTAGCAAATGAATGGTTGGAGGTTGACCTTGAATGTTAAGACTGTAGGTTATATATTTCGTTTTGGTTATGTTTAATGTTAGTAGATTATTATCCAACCATTGTTTGATAATTTGCAATGGTAGATTGGCTCTATGAAATGTTTTACTTTTTATTACTAGGGCCGTATCATCGGCGAAAGTGATTATGTTGCCATCAATAGATAATCTACATAAGTCATTAATATAAATGAGGAAAAGTGTGGGACCGAGTACACTGCCCTGTGGTACACCAAAATTGATAATAATATTAACAAATATGTTACAATACTTAAATTGTTTTTGCAATACAACACCTGTCTCAATTAATTTTAGCAAGTGTGCGTTGTTTTGCTTTCTGGGGTCATTTGTTTCAGAATATTTTTTGTCACGAAATAATACAAAAACGGTAATCAAAAAGATGAAAGAAATGAGTGGTTGTTCAAATATAGAAACTTTTGTTTCTACAAATCGAATTATCGTCTCCATAGAGCCTTGACCATATTGTCGACAAATAATGAGGTACGGCTATTCTTTTATAAGAATTTTATTGGTTCAATCTTCCTCGTGTTGGCACTCTACAGATAATAAGATTACAGTCCTACCAATGAAAGCGATGGGAAGACTCACAACTGGCAAACAAACTCTCCACACTTTCTTGTCCTCTTAAGGCGATGCCATACGAATTAATGCAAAATCATGTGTTTTTGGTTTGAAAATTTATCACCTAGAAATGTTTCAAATGCTTTAATTAAATACTGCGATTAGAATACATCTTGACCTTTGAAATAATCGAGTATTTTTTATATAAGTCTTTTTATAAGCCCAGAAAAAATAATGGATAGGCCTATGAAAACTGCTTTAAAGTTCAAAATCTCCTACTTACGAACCCATTTTCGGTTATGATTTTATTGTATAATGTGGCAAATTAAGTTATTTATAAAATGATCGGAAAAAAATTAAATATTTATGTCTGAACATCCACAAAATAAAATAAAAGGCACTTTTTGGCCATGTTTTTTTCTTGCATAAATCAAAACAGGCGGATGGTGTTGAGGGGGAATTTAAACCTTATCGCCATCTACGTAAAGGTTGTTATTAATAGCGGCTCAATTTAAAATAGTACACGACGTAGTGCATCGCCTTAAAAATAATGTATCAAAAATATACACATTTCAGCGGGAAGTCAGACCAGAGCTATCGCCAGTTGAATTACAGTAAGATTATCTCTCGTACTATTTTGTGTTTGGCAGTTTTGTGTTTTATGGGTTTAGTGAAGATTTCGTTTTGGGTAAACTACTCTTAGGCGAACAATTGTTGGCAGTGGCGACTAGTGAATCTTTTTCTACAGGTCAAAGTAAAAATAATATAATCGTGGTTAAAAAATATTCGGTGGTCCATTGCCAAGAAAAAAAAATATTTCCGCTACCACTACTCTTGAGTTACAAAGTGAATTCTTCAACGATAAGGCTTAGATGTTTCTATTATGTACTATCGACATTTATTTATTACAAAATAATATAACGTTTCAAATTCAGTATGCAATATGAATAAAATTATTTTTCATAATTATTCTGCAACTCCTTAAGGTTAGTTCCAGGAGCTCGTTTTATGGGAGAAGTATTTATAAACAAAAAGAAAAAAATGCTTAAAAGGCGATTTGTAAATAATATTCAAAGATTTATTAACCCTCCAGGCCCCGGAGGAACATTACTAGCCACAAACATTATAATCCATTAGAGGCTCTGAAAGACGGATCTGAACGGGGAGTCAATACATTGCCAAAGCATTTTTTTGTATATAATGCGTAGATATGTGATTGCTGATTAATTTTTTTTTATTTTTTTTATTTATTTAGTTTTTTTTTATTAGGTATAATATTTTTTACCATTCAGGTTTTCCAGTAATGTAGGTAATATCATTTAATTAGAAAGATAAATAATTATTCTTCTCATTTTGTCTATTTTTTTTATAAACGATATTAATAAAATCCATAAAATTATCAAACAGTTTGATTACAAATAGGCGGGATTTTTTCATTGACGGAAGAAAAGTCAAAAAAAAAATTTACTGTACAAACGGCATAAAAGTGAAGTGACAGTTTTCTTACTAATTTTATACACAAAAGGAATGTGTTTTCTAAATAACGCATTCTTTCAGAATTATGATGATTACAAAATGTCCCGATAAGTTTTTTTGTTAACATTTTCTTGTTTGATATTAAAATTTTATTTTATAGTAATGTTATTTCAAATACAAAAATTTCAAAGGTAACTTAATCTAGTTTCTAAAATGGTATTTATTTTTACGACATCTTCAAAAAAAATACATAATATGTAGCACATATTAGATAACTCTGAAACTCCATGATATTTTTTGTTGAGACTTGTAGGTAAAAATACTATAAAAAACCTGAAAGGTTAAATAACTACAAACGTAATTCAATATTCAAATTACCTACAAGCGTAATTCAATATATTCAAATTTAGACAATTAGATTTAGAAAAAATATAACATTTGCCAAAGTTTTTTTAAATATTAGATTGAATAGATTATGTATGCGTATATTAAGGGTACAATATATCATTATCCAATTTCAGGAAGGTAATTTGCCTTTTAAATTGTTCATGTTTCAATGTTTCATTTTTATTTATTTTTTTGGACAATAATATATTGTACCATTCACACCTGAATACAAATAGTCGTGATGAGCCGTGATCGTTCGTAGCATTGGGACAACTATTAAGCCATTTGTTTTGAATCTATCGTTTGTGCTGTATAAGGGGAAAATTTTATTGAAGACACAATGATAAATGGCTTTTTTTCTATACAATTCTGTGATAGTTGAGACATTAAATTCCCGAAATATCTCTAAAGTTGGGAAGTCGTATGGTTTCCCGAGGATAATTTTAATAATAATTGAATCATTATTATTTGCTGTAAGGTAACTTTAAATGCCCCTCTCCACCCACGCTATACTGCAATGGGGACTAGATTAATGCATAACAGATAATTTTGATAGTTTTCTTGTTTGAAATGTTATAGAAGACATAGATAAATTTTCTTATTCAATCCACTGTGAGGTTGATATGGTTTTACATGTAACACTTTTTATCCACAAAGTTTCCAAGATATTTAATATTTGATTTATTATTTAGTTTAGCGCAGCCCATCATACATGTAATGCCAATTAATTTTTTGGGAATATCGTTTTGTAGAGATAAGGTAATATTATAAGTTTTTTCTGTGTTTAGACGGTTAAAAGCAGTTGGGACACTTGTGCGGCTTGAGATAAAAATTTAAATATAACATCTTTCACTATTAAACTATATTTATGAAATTTATATATAACATCTTTCACTTTTAAACTATATTTATAAAATTTAAATATAACATCTTTCACTATTAAACTATATTTATAAAATTTAAATATAACATCTATCACTATTAAACTATATTTATAAAATTTAAATATAACATCTGTCACTATTAAACTATATTTATGAAATTTAAATATAACATCTTTCACTATTAAACTATATTTATAAAATTTAAATATAACATCTTTCACTATTAAACTATATTTATAAAATTTAAATATAACATCTTTCACTATTAAACTATATTTATAAAATTTAAATATAACGTCGTTCACTATTAAACTATATTTATAAAATTTAAATATTACATCTTTCACTATTAAACTATATTTATAAAACATTACGACCGCTATCTTGGAATGTTAAAAAAACAAATCTTCCATTCCGTTTCTTTCATTCTCATTTCCCATTACTTTCCTTAAAATTTCTTCATTCACTTTAAAATGTATAGTGTATACATATTTAATTTTATTGTTCGTATAATAGTAGCGTCTTAATAACTTTTCTGCTAATACTTTGGCTAAACAAACTTCGTCAACGTGAACATATATTATGAGTAGGTTGCTAGCTTTTTTTTAAATTAGAAGCTACGTATGTTCATATTGTGAATTTTAAATTATAATACCCAAGAAACTATTGCTTCTGATTTTTTTTACGTAGTTTCTTTAATATACACTTTGGTGCCTGAATTTACTCATCAGTCAACAGAATCTACTCATAAAAAAATTACTTCAAAATTTTTAAACGATCTAATATTTCATACAAAATGTGCATTAAATGTGTATGACAAGGATGAAAATTGAGTTCGACGTCTAATTATTTTAATTTAGTTAGCTATTGCATTATAGTTGCTCAAAGATAATAATATCAGGTTAGATTTTATCAACCTGAGGTTGTTAGGTATGTCAAAAATAACATTATTCACAAAATTAACGGATCGAAGAGTCCTTCCTTTTATTTACGTTAGTTGAGTGTAGCGAAGTCCTGTTTTGACTCGACCAATTTTCATTCGTGTCTGGCCAATCGTGTAAAGGTGATAGTTGTGTTTGGTGGTTTATTTTTATTTTGCCAGAGCGCTTGAGTTTTACGATTGTTGTCAAGTCGGAGGAATCGGCATTATTGTTCACAGAACTACCAGTTTACTCGTAGGTACTTAGATGAAGTGCCCAAGTTGGATATTCGTCATTTGTGTCACTCTCTTTACCTAAATTGATATAATTCAAAATACCACTACTAAGGACGGGCACAGAAATTGAACAATTCATCAAATTTCAAAGTTGATTTTCAATTTCTGGGAAGGATCTATTCAAGTGCTGGTATTATTTAAGTTTTATGAAGCCCCCTGACCAATAATGATACAATAATAGAATCTGAATAGAACCTTCACAGAACTTTGCAATTTGATGAATTTTTCAAATTCCGTTAAACAACCTGTCCTTTGGGATGGGTTTATTCATAGAATTTGAGCAATTTATCATATTTCAATGTTCATTTGCTACTTCCGTGAATGTCCTATTCAAGTTATTTTATTATATCATTATGGGCTTGATAAAATCTGAAATAATAACAGATCTTGAAAAGAACTTTCACAGACTTTTAAAATTAACTAAAAAAAAAATCTAACTCTCTGAAACAACCCATCCTTAGTCATCGTCATCAAGATTCTGTCATTTACCTACATGTACACATCTCACCAAAAAACCCACTGCCACCAGTAAAACAGATATAACAGAGTTCCTGCCGATCATTATGCAAAATAGTTAGCTTTGTTCATTTGCATTGCCGATTATTGGTTTCTCTGTACTCAACCACAAAAACGTACAATGTTCCAAACTTTTTAGTACGGGTCAGCTTAAAAATTCACCGCGATGTTATGCCAACCTAAACTTCAGTGCAATATTTACTTTCTGTGATTACACTGTTGCAAGCAATAACGAAATAGCCATAAATTTTACTTGCAATGTTCACATTCGACAGCGTTTCTGCGCTTTCAATATAATAAAAAAATAATTGAGTGACGCGGCAACACCGCCGCTGGATATAAAATGTTTTACAACGTTGTTAGCGTCGAGTTTTATTTCGAATTCGGAGCAGACCTCTCTGGGGAACTGTCCCATTTTCGAAAACACTGAAACAATGACATTGCTTGGTGCAAATAGTAAATGCCTTTAGCCTAGTAGGTTAGAAATATTACTAGGTGTATTAATTTTTTTTTGGCATAAACTCTTTCGATGGTTTACAGTAGTTATGAAACACGGAAGCCGTACTGATGATGAGTAGAAAATTAATTGGCTGTATTTCGCCATTTTTTAGAGTAGACGGGGGTTTGATATTATAGATGTAAAAAAATGTAGGTACTGTTAGATAAAGCCAATTTAATCTACGTTTATATTCCGAATGGTGGCACCTTACCAAGACAGAAAATTTATTTCATTGTTCTTGTTTTATAAATACATGCAAAGAGACCCATATCAATTAAAAAACGTTTTTTTGCGCTATGTTAGATTTCAAGCCAGCAACCTTCGGGAAAGGAGCCAAAGATTTTACCAATCTGCAAGAAGGTGGTCGTATAAGTTTAGTGTTTCAGCATTGATAAGGTTTTACATTCTCACCCTATTGGAGATTGACTATAAATGAGGCTATTTTAATGTCATGCAAACCCTAAGAATTCCATAAATTATGGATGCCAACCACCCCGGTAGATGTGACTCTTTTGCGTTGTCTCAAATATATATTTATTTAGTATGCAAAGTAGTTAATTTAAGTGAAAATAATGATTTTTGCGATTAGCATTGGTGGTTATTGCTTTTCTAAAATTGTTTATGGTAAGTATATTTTTTGCATTGGTTTTTAGCATACATAGTACACATGTATTGCAGAATATGAAATACAAGCATAATAGATTTCGAAGGGATGGTCTCCGCCTCTCAAACCGTCCTTATCTAAAAAGGGTTTATATCTCTTTGTCCGTGCGTACTAAAGCAGTCCATTTCAGGAAGGCATTTTTTTCAGGATTTCCTAAAACCCCTGGATAGCAAACCCCACGAAGCAACGCGAAACGAACTGAACAATTGATATATGAATGGTTTGGATAATTAAATTTTAATCCATCAAACTTAGATGTTGTGCTTTTAATGATAAACATATAATGTGATAAGTAAAATATTATCTTCGTGAATATTAAGTAAACGTTAAGAAAATTCTAATATAATTCAAATTTACCAAATTTCTTCCTCCACTTCCTTCACGTACTCGATATTTATTTCTCCTCTAGCATTCTATGCACATCATTTTTCCCACTTTTTATCCAATTGAACTTTTCCTTCCAATAATGTATCTGACATAATTAATAACTACCCTACTTTAGTTCAGAAACTAATTAAAACAATATTAAGGAAGAAGTACCTGCCCCATTTTCATCAAACAACTAGTGCTCATTTTGCCTTGCAATTGTTAGTTAATTATTATTATTTATAAAACTTAATGTATATCTTGTTCAATAAATAATTTGTTTCTTCATTCACGCTTAAGGAGAAATTAATTAACAAAGCGCCTAATTGATAATTAGGTCGTGGAAACGATGAGCGTGGAAACGTACGAAGATAAATCTTTCTAAATAAAAAAGTAATTTAAAGGAAAGAAGAATTATTCGAAAACGATTCAATTAAGTCCTTCCTAAGTAGGGATTTAATACACTCGGAATAACAATATTAATGTTTCTTGGATACAAAAAGTGTCAGAAAACGATAAGAAATTTAGGGAAAGGTACCTATCATAAATGGCTTTTTCCACCACTCCTACCACCTCAAATAATCGTAAAAGTTAGTTGAAAGGACAAAAGGTTTTTGCGGAAACACTCGAGAAGTAAATGCTTCGCTTTTTCTTCGCCTATTTTTTAAAGTTTTTTGTCTGAACTTCGTTGAAAAAACTCTCATTGAAGATGTGAAACAATAAAGTATTTCCCTCGTTTTCTCGCGATCCGTTAGAATTAATTAATTAATTTCCCCTCGTTATGATTGATCAATTAAGCCATATTTCTCTCCGCCATAAGTCGTCGAAGTTTTAAAAGTATTTTTTATAATCTTTTATTTTCGTCGTCCGAAGGCGTTCTTACAAAACTTGAATATGAAATTTTGATTATATACTTATCTTTGATAAAGTCGCGGGATTTTTAACAGCAAACTTGAAGCATTCGAAATAGGTATACCCAATTACAAAATAATCAAAAGTTACTGTAATAAAAATGAGGATAATTTGTAAGGTGCCGTTTTTGTGAAAATTCACCTAGCGTAGCGGAAGTCCTGTTTCAATTCTACCACTTTGCATTTCATTTGTCCGTAATTTTTTTTTGTAATTTCCGGGTCCGATCAATCCTACCGAAATAGTGGCCGTGGTTGGTAGTGCAGTTTTTATTCCGCCAGAGCGCGCTCGTGCATTTCGGCGCACGAGTTGTCAAATCGGAATAATCAACAATACGAAAAATTTACTGTTCACAGAACTAATAGTATTATTTTCATTATTAGCGTTCTATATTTATTCAAATATCTATGAAACGAAAATTCACCGACAGAAAATGGTTTTTGTGAATTATTTTTTTTAAATTGGCAAATAAGGAACTATTAATTTCATAGTAATAGTAACTATAAAACTAACTATAAATGCCTTCTCCTTTCAGGTTCACTGGCAGACTAGATAGTCTAAGTCTAGATTCTAGATCAGTGATCGTTAACCGGTGTTCCGCGAACTTGTTATACAGGGTGCGCCAGAGAAACTTACTTATTTGAAAAAATTCCCGACCGTTGAGTTGGGCAGGTAGAGGGGCGGGAGGGGGCGCATCTGGAGGGGAACGTCCCCAAGTTTGTTTTCCATTCTCGTCAATTGCCATTATGCTGTGGTCTAGAGAGCAGCGGGCATGAATTTGCTGCGACAACATTTCCCCAACCGCCTCATCTCTCTCCGAGGCGATCTCCCATGGCCGGCGCGCTCTCCGGATTTGACTCCATGTGATTTTTTTTTATGGGGTTATTTGAAATCCCTTGTTTATGTCGATCGACCACGGACCATAGATCACCTGAAGAACAACATTCGCGATGCTATTGCCAATATTCCGATTGATATGCTGAGAAGAGTGGACGAGAACTTCAAAAAACGACTTAACCAGTGTATGCGCGATGAGGGTCGCCATTTAAAAGATATAATTTTTAAGATAGTATGAAAAAAAACTTGGCACATTGCATTTTCAAATAAAAAAAGAATTATAACAATAACTACAGTGCTTTTGTTTTATTGAACTTTCAAATAAGTAAGTTTTTCTGGCGCACCCTGTAAGTGTTCCGGGACGTTATGCAAGCAGCATACTATCTAGGAAACTATGCTCAAACGAATTTCAGCTTAAATGCGCAGTGCCGTTTACGAAGCAGATAAGACGCAACTTGTATTTTCAAGTATACTAGAGGTATCCTATTAAAAAGTTAAATAAAAGACTGAAGTTAATATAAGACATGTTTTATTTGGTTACAATTTTTGTTATCGGTATTTACAAAGACAACAAATCTTGAAAATTAACTTTGTCTAGGACAGAAAAAATCGTATAACAATCAATGTTTTCAGCACGGGTAAGCCATCCAGTGAGGCCAACATTACTAAACTGTAATAAGAAATGTAAAATATTGTACCAAAATAAATAAATACATGATCACAGAACTTGAAAATTATCTTGTCTTGGAGAGGAGATCGAATAACAATTAATGATCACAGAACTTGAAAGTTAACTTTGTCTAGGAGAGGAGATCGATTAACAATCAATGATCACAGAACTTGAAAATTAACTTTGAAACTTGATAATTTGTTCAATTTCTATGAAACAACACGTCCTAAATGTCCCAGCTTTGACTTCTGAGGTAACGGTGATAATATTAAAGTTAACCTCAAAAAATTTCATATAAATATAGCTTTCATCACAGACATTCTTGATATTCGAAAAGTAATAATAATTATAATAAAAACACACGTCAATACTATTTCAGGAAGGGTTTAATGGCATTGGATTTTGTTAAATCAAATTTGTTTTCAAAACTACGTGAATTTATTGCTTTAAATATAAAAATACACTTCGTGCGGTAAAATTCTGGGAATAAAAACTGTTTTTACGAGTTAGATTCAAAGGCCTTCTGGACAAGGGGTAAGGCTTTTAACTAGCAATCCGGGGTTCGCGAGTTTAAATTCTATCTATTTTTAATTATTTATGTTTTTTCACTACTAATTAATTTAGAATTATAAATACTATATTTGTGACACGTTTCAGAAGTGAAGGTACTCTCAGTATCGCCCGGGTGTAAGACCACAATTCAGAAACGTTATATATAGTGACAAGATCTGAATAGCCAAGTACTTCTCTACCTTCCTCTTCCCAATCTCCAGCCCCTCCCCATAGTCCTTACTTCCTTTTGCCTTACAACACACCTCAATTAGAGATGCCAAATTAGAGGTGCGGTATTCATATAAAATAAAAACGATTCAAGAAGCTTTGAAAACCGAATTTGTTTGAACAAAATCCAATGTCATCAAACCCTTCCTTAAATAGTATCAATGTATTTTTTTATTATGATTAAAATTCATATCAAAGTTGTGGAGTTATTAGCCCCATCTCATTCCTATGCATGGCAAGCGGTAGGTGAAAACTGAATGGACCACACATATTATATGTATATATTTTAGTTTTTGCCTATTTTTGAATTTCGTATTCAGAACACGGGCGGGTATAAAACCCCAGCCTCTTTCCAACCTTCGTCATTCAGCGAGTGACTTCTCTTACTGATGGAAGAATTGATTTGAAATAAAAATACGTAGGTACACAACACAAAATATATACGTATGAGACCTTTGCGTGGTGCGTTATAAAGAAAGTAAGGAGTGTGGAAGTTGTATGTACATATTATTCAGCGATGGTGACCAAGATATTTCCACGGTAAATAAACCTTGCTAAAACAGCAAAATTTCAAATGGATTTTATTTTCAATGAGCCATAAATCTTCACTCATGTTTATTCCACATTTTGAATTAAATTTTTAAATATAAAAATAAAAATAAATAAAAGGGGGTGACGATTAAATGTAATTCGGCTTTGTCTTTTTTTAATAATTAATTTACAGGAATTTTTAAAATTATACACCACAAGCGTCTCGACTGCTTCGAACTCTCCGGAAGATCCAGAAGAATTATACATGTGGTATGATTCGAGGCTGAATATAGCGAGGAAAAGAAGGTCTGGTCACCAAACTCAACTAAATCCATTAATATATCCATCCATAATATATTTGAAATCTATATAAATAAAAATGTTAATGTTCGTTTGTTCAAAATCTCAAATCTCTGAAGGTTCTTCACCGATTGCTTTGAAATTTTGACACAAAGTTGCATTTGAATAGGCGTGTGTTTTTATATGCATCTGTGATATATAAAATGTTTATCATGTATATCATCTGTTATATATAAAAACATGTTTTATTTAAAAAAAAAAACAGCTCTATCTGATGGAAGTAAAAGCAACACGCGGTATTGTTTCTATATCTGCACAGACTGACTGAACCCCAGCAACGTGTGGGGGGTTACAGCTAGTATGTTTAATAAATAGATTTATCTATGGTTAAAGTTTCGAATAAAGCCAGGTAATAAGTAGTGAATCTAGTAGCATTTTTTTATTTAAATTCCCGTCAACAATTAAAATGCATACACATAGATCACGTATAGTCTACTCGTAATAACATCAACAAGTGAAGTAAGATTAATTTACAATTTTCAAATCACTTGAAAATTTGACACAAAACCCAAAGTCAAAAACCGATACATATACGCCTTAGGGAAAACTTGACTCATCTTAATGAATATAGAGAATTTCCAAGGCGATGGTCGAAGTTAGTAAAAAATATTTTGCAAATGTTAAGTGACATGAGTTTAGATTCGGGAAGAATACACTTTCAAATCTTTTTAGTGACCTGAATAAATCGATAAAAAATGTATTATCCATTACTTCCTCCGTACAAAATTGGGTGGGTCCGTTTGACTCCTCGTCTAAACGACGGCCTCCGTAGTCGAGGGATAAAGCTTTCGACTAGCACTCATGCGCAAGTAATTTTTTTGTGTTATTTTAAGTTTATTCTTTTAAAATAATAAATAATAGCTATGCTTGCGGCACGTTACAGAGTGGAATATCCTAGCCAGGTACTCCCCTGCCTTCCTCTTTCGCTTCTCCTTCCCCTTCCCAAAACCTTCAGCCTCTCAACATACCCCAATTGGGGATCCCATAATCTTACTGGCTCTAGACGGTTAGGAGCAGTTGGTACTCTTGTGCGGTATTCTATAAAAAAATAAAAAAAATAAATTACAAATTGCTTGCAATCTTTACAGTTGGAATGCTGTCTTTGTTCAATAGGTATTTTTTATGGAAGTTTCTCCAAGGAACTAGGGTCATTGATCCTTCGGCAATAGTGGACAGTCGGGCTTTTGTGCACAGTTGACATTTGTCATGTGAGAATGGATCGTTTTTGCGACTCGTTCTCGAGTTCACTAGCTCCGCTGTGGAATTATTTAATGGCCTCTGTGTTTCCTTCTCTCCTTCAGCATTTACTCTTACAGCAGGTTTATTATTTCCTTTTAAAGCAACCCACCACAAAGCATCCTCAAAGATGACATAGGCCTTGATGGAAATTATGTTCCTCAGGGCCTCCTATTAACGGAGAAAAAATAAGTTTAAAAAAATTAATCTGTATTATTATTTAGGTCAACCATTTCACTGAAACATAGAATTGGCCTGCAAAATGTGTGAAAAAGATCTAAGTGTCTTATTTTCATGTAACGCCTTATTATAGAAAAGATAAAGCAATGATTGGATTCCTTCCGGGAGTGATATTTCAATAAGCATGGACCTGACACAAACCCGAACGATAGGCATTTAAAGGAAATCGAGCCATTCTTTTATGTCATCTTTGATCAACCTCCTTCAAGCTCTATCTTGATTGAGACATTTTGTTTCATTGCATTCTTATTCATATGGAATTGACACGAGGGGTGGCAATTATTCTAGGGTTCTTGTCATACGCACGTTTTGCGAGGAAGTTCCTACGTTAAATGTTACGATCGTGAATAAACTTAAATTTATTGTGGGTCTCCCGACATGGATTTGGACATAGCGATTTTATGAACCACTGGGCTTCTGTTAGGGAACCTTTCACTTTGAACAAATTGCTTTTAGGAATTAGGGATCACAATAAATTTAAACTTTATCACTGACACGATCGGAATTATTTTTACCATGTGTGCTTATTTAAAGGTCCTTACACACTAAAATTTGTTTAAAGCATTTAATAACATAGGTAATAAATATAAGGTAAAAGTTAATTGATATCCGAAAAAGGTCGTTTAAATAAACACATTATTAAATTTGATATTGTTTTTGGCCGTTAATATGGGCAGAATCGGCTCAAAAGATCACTCATGAATAAAAATCATTTAACATAAATACATAACACATTACACAAATTACAATGCACATCTCCTGTACTAAATGAAACGTTGATAATTAAAACGAATTGTTTCTGTGGGATTACCATTTGTTAAGGTCCTATTTCCTCGAAGATTATCTGAAATTGATCCTTCATAGCACACTTCGTTTCATGAACCTGTTTGCTGTTCATTGTGCAAAGAAAATCACGGTCCCGCCCCGGAAGGTTCGGTAATAAAGGAGTTCGCTTCTTAACAAAGATTTAGGTTTGGGCTCGTGTAAAACCAGCCTGATAGTGTTTGAACATGGCGACCCCCAGGGGTGGACTGGGCTCATATACTATTCAATTATTGAGGATTTTCCTTAGACCGATAATCACCGTTAAAAGTAAAAGAGTTTTATTCAAGACGCAGTAGATGTAAGATAGGTTGAATATTATATACATATTTGTTTACTTTGGATTCTTCAGAGAACGCATACATAGAGCAAGATATGTATACATATATTATTATTATTTGTGTAAATATTAGTATAAATATATCGAGATAGACAATAAAATTGTAGAATCAAATAAATCACTTGATACAATATTATCTTTCGTTATTATGACGGGAAGTACTTTATAATATTACGTAGGGTGCATCGGGTGGCTAATGAGAGTGGGGGGGGGAGATGAAAGGGAAGAGAAAGATTGGAAAGAATCTGGCTAAAGCCATTTAAAAAAACCGTACCGTAAGTCGTGGTCTTTAGCCAGTTTATAGCACTACAGGTTTTTATTTACTAATGGATAAATGTATTTACATTCTTATCTGTGTATACCTATCTCATCTAGGTAAGCATTCGGAAAATGTAAGCTAAAACTTTGTATAGGAAGCATTATTTGTTTTCAAAAAATAGATATTGAAATATGATTTAAAGGAAACATCCACAAAAATTCCAATTCACTACTGCTGACTCCGCGGAGAGGCACCTGAGCAGAATAATTGTTTGATAAGATGCCAATAAAAAGTCCATTATTCAGGTAGTCAGGTGATTAGCTCTACGTGAGGAAAAGTACTTGGAGTGACTCAAGAAATTCGATCCAACATTGTTTACTTGATTTCGCTTTACCGTACTTTGCCAGGGAATTTATTACTACATCGGTTTTGATTACAGCAGTGCACATACGTACATACTGTACATTATACTCTAATGTGGTAAACACGAACTACCAAAGTTGTAATTGCGACGAATTCATTTAGCTTTTTTTACTATTTTGGCCTTGTTTTTACCATTAGCGCCGTTTAATGGTTTAAACGTGGCATTACATGTAAATCTATTTTAACCATAAATTGTATACGTACTACGATACGACGCTACAAGAATGGATTAAGGAGTTCCTGAATATCATAAAATTAAGTGTGTACCACTGACATTATTTTACCGTACGAAAGAAGGAACACTAATTTTATACCATGAAGAGAAACATATATGATGATAATTTTCTGTTTCTCTTCATAGTATACAATTAAATACCTTAATTGAATACTTTGTAGAGAAGCAGAGATGATGATTGTTTTCTGTTTCTCTTCATATTTATATATATATAGTTTTTTATTTTTTTTTAATGATAAACTAAGGTTTATAAGAAAAGATTGTATGCATAGCTTAAAGTATTGATATTTTACTCGACTAATTATAAACCATAATTGTATCCTATGAAGAGAAACAGAGACGAAGATTATTTTCAGATTTATAAAAGGCATGTGGAAAAAAAAGTAACATATTGATCGAAGAACATTAAGTAATATGATAAAAAGCAACAAAATGATTCGGGATCCATCCATAGTGTTGTAAAATTTTGAGAATTCGTGCCAATTATAAATTTTTTGAAAGTAAATATAAATACACATAACATTCTTTTTAAATTGGTCAAGTCTAATTTCACGAGTACTTGACATTGGGTAACAGTATGAGCGAGGCTAAAATTGTATTTATATTTTTTAATAGGTACGTGTCGCAAAAGAAAATTATTAAATTAGTTGAAGGTATGTAATATTGTTAATTCTGAATTTGAAATACGAGATTGACTAAAATGAAGCCAAAACATTATGTCACGGAAAAACAGAGATCCTGGGTTCAATTCCCAGTTTAGAACGTTACCTTTTTATTTTCAGTGTTTTGTTCTATTTCATGTTTTGTTTAGATTTATTACTATTACCATCTTCTTCAAAGAAAATGAAAAACTCAATAGCTTCGATTATAAAATCTAAGCTGAAGGGCTTTTCGAAAATATGTCTACGGAAAAAATAGCACATAATTGTATAAAAAACAAGAAATATAATCCGGTTAAAAAAGTTATTGCATGCCAATTTCCCGATAAAATATTAGTTATTCAGAATTTATCGAGAACTCGTGTTATTTTACTAATACATATCATGACGGAATGGGACAATATCAGTATGTCAATATAAATATCAATGCTCCGCTTTTAACTGATACTTTGTTAGGAACTCTGTCAATTCATTTGCTAAGGGCGTGCAGTCCCGTTTTTAACAGGAAAATGAATAATTTGACAAGATTTTTAATAAATTTACACTGTTTGTATCAGTAAGTTTTCTCTGTGAAGGAAATAACCGAACGCACTCAAAATTTATAAAAGGAACCCTTACAACAATAAAATTTATAAAAGGAACCCTTACGACAGTAAAATTTATAAAAGGAACCCTTACGACAATAAAATTTATAAAAGGAACCCTTACAACAATAAAATTTATAAAAGGAACCCTTACAACAATAAAATTTATAAAAGGAACCCTTACAACAAAAAAAATTTCAAATGGCAATGAAACGGTAAAATTTTATAGATTTCCGATTTGGGTACAGAATTTATGTTTTTCGGAATAATATGATGATTTATTAAAGTATCGCCGGATGTGTTCTTTTATCGTGTCTAAATTGCCCATATCCTATTTTTCCACTAAATTGATTGCCCAGAACGACTCTTTTCCCAAGATTGATACTGTGCTTGTAAACATATCGTATTAAATGTTTGCATGCTCTGTCTATAAAAATAGGACCACTTATAATATTGTTTTAATATGATCACATAAAATAGTTATTCCGGATATCCTGTATAAAGCTTGAGTGATATATTATATTATGTTGTAGGCATAATGCAAATGCTAGCGTGAAATAATCTACTAAATCGATTCGATTTATGTTAGGTTTATAATTTTTCTCCGTGTTTGTAACAGATTTTTAGTCAAAATTTTTTATGTCATATTTTTTCTTCACTCAAATATGTTTTAAAAAAATCATTAACCTCAAGACGACATAACCCCGATAAAATCCAGAATCAATGACGTATGTGAATCAGTCGTGCACAAAAATATGCGATGCGCGGCTCTGGTGTATTGGACAGATCTGCAGTTTAATTTGTCCACATCACATCACATCATGACACAAGTGATGAAATCGTGTAAAAACAATATAGTCGCGCGGCCCGGCGTAATGTATGGACCTACAGTCGACCTTGCCCTATCAGGCCTAGAATATCGATCTTTCCATGAGGTTTATTTTAATTTTTTTATGATTTCTTTTTTTATATTACTAAAATGTCAAAATTTTCTGAAGGGATCCCTCGCAAAAATACTAATTCATCGTCTGGAAAAATCTAATATGGTGATTACCACTAATTTTATAGTTGAAAAGCGTTTTATAAAATTTTCAAACTGTTTTATTTGAAATATTTTTACTGTGAAGACCTACTTCAATTAATCATTAATACAAATAACTTACTTCCGTAAGGACCTCTCTAGAAAGATTTGGATTTTAGTAATACGTTCATCACAAATAATTAAAATGTGAGCGTTGAGCATACCCGCGTTATTAGTGTTATGTCGCCTTAAAGCGGAAAAAATTATCGAACGGCTTTTTTGGTATCGTAAACTTTTCACAACATGTAACATAGTTTTTTTGTAACAATTATTTTATAAGCAATAATTATTAGCCTGAAACACTCATCCACATTGAAAAATCTCCTGATAAAAGATACATGACGCCAACGGGACATGAACCCGTGTCCTTTCGATTTCCGGTCGACAGCTCTGACCACTGAGCTATGGCGGCTTATCTCTTATCCCCGAAATAATTCAATATATACTAGTGTTTCATTCAACAATTACTGCTTGTTACATTTTTCACCTGAAAACAACCAACTTTATTTTATATGAGAAAGGCATTGTAAGTGCTAACTCTCTCACTAGATGGCGTCGAGACAAATTGTCTACATTTTTTGGTGAAGATACTAGAACTTGTCAAATATTAAATATTATTTTTTTGGTAAACTAATGCTTAAGACAAGATTTTTTATGCATAGCACAAAGGGTAACAATTATTTTATAAGCAATAATTATTAGCCTGAAACACTCATCCACATTGAAAAATCTCCTGATAAAAGATACATGACGCCAACGGGACGTAGTTTTTTTGTCATTCTTAGTCATCTTTACTATTGTAAGGTTACGGCGGTATTTCCATCATGAGTTATGTAGTTTCGAAATACCCGTCAATTAACAAAATTCTTATTTGTTCATTTTCTTAAATCATTTTTTCACAATTGTTCAGTAAGAACAGTTAATTAAAAAAAGTCGGATTCCCGAGAAACACAAAAAACGACCTAAGGAGTAAAATACTATCGTATCATCAAGAGGCAGGGAGGGTGTACCCGACAGAGTTGTATGGCGGTCTATGCTCTCTGTCTATCCCTCTGTGGAAGCGGCGTGATGGTATTTAAGAATAGTTAGTAATTGGGGACTGGAGAAGTTTTAACCACGAGTGTTATTAAAAATAATATATATTAATAACTATAATAGAACGGTGTTTTTAAGTCGATTAAGATATAAACGGGTTAAGAAACGGCGAAGATATAAGTTAAGCTGGAAAACTTTGTCCATAAAATGAAGAACGCTAACTACAAAGTACAGCGTTCATTCAAGGTAAAATAATTTAATGAAAACGAAGTGCCGTAGGACGAAAGACTTTCTACCTGAAGAGCCTCCGAGAATGGTTCAGATGTACTACTGCTGCTTTTTTGTTCAGAGAAAGAACCTCTACCCATCCAACCTTCTACGTTAAATACACCAGTAAGGGAGGAGTATTTAAATAATATATTTAAAATAATGTATTAATTTTTTAAAACATTATCGGCATATTGCTTAGCTCCGTCGTTATCTTTTTCTTTATTTTAAACGACGTTTTCGACAAAAAATATTATAACGGATCTCTCATCAGCAGAGACCTAATACGGAATTGATTTCTTTTATGCATCTCATTAAATTATTATTAGAAGTATTTTTTTTCTTTGTAAATTTATTTTGATAACATTGTGACTTTATAGTGATTTATCTGTGAACACCTGATGATGGACATTGTAATGCTGCCTGAAACGTTGGCTATATAAGGAGGTAGCGGAACACGGCATAATACCCCAAAAATAAATCACTGTAATACTTATCGCCGTGAAAATCTCAAACCACATTGTTGCTTTTTTCTTTAATTTTTGAACAACAAAAGACGAAATTTAACGTAAAAGTGTACTAGAAACAATATATTACGGTCAATTTACATTAAATAAAATGTGTTTTCTTGCATTATCTTTTGATAACTTTGCACTTTAAAATAAGATTAAAATTAAGGAAATCCTTAATTTTAATCTTATTTTACTAATTTTGTCGCACTGATACGTCATAGCATAACATCAACTTTATTTTCATAGCTGAATCATAATACCTCTTTTTCAATAATATTTACAATAAATAGACATATAATTCAATTTATCCAGTTTTCATCTTTCCAAGTTTTTTCAGTACGTACTTTGTTTCATTTACTGAAGGATTAGTAATTGTATTAGGGGAGACTCTGAAAGTTTTGTGGTGTATTTTTTTGCCCGTCACTGTACTCATTACATTTAATAAGCAATTAACACGCCCTTTCCGAACTTTATGACATGTGTGAACAATAGACGAATATAATATAGAATAATATTTAGTAAATGTTTTGTTTATCCCACCCACAAAATATAATCTTTAGTTTATAATCATACGTCACTTTTTCATAAAATTACAAAGAACAGTCTTTTTTAACTAGAGTACTTACCATAACATATTCGTGCAGTTGACAAATATTTTCGTATCAGTATGGATTAAGATAACAACTTTTTAGGTAACATTATATTACTCTATATGCCAAAGTGTATAAATAAACCAGTCAAATATTGGCATGCCTTCTGGTTAATCATAGGTAGTAAAAACTTTAAAATTCTTCTGTCTAATACACATTATTAATCTTATAATGTTTATATAAAATTGTGTAGGTAAATTGAAGTAAAAAGGCCTTTTTCAAATTGAAAGTATTTTTTAATATATTATTTGATGTGATTTATCTTGGGTTACTATGCCGCGTTGCATTCCGCCCTTCTTTAGCCAACGTTTCAGACAGCATTACAGTGTCCATCATCGGAGCAGATGTCTAAAGATTGTGGTGAAGGGTGTGCTTATGTATGTTGATGTGATACCGTGTTGCCAACTCCAATCCTCTAAGTGCTGGTAATACGTTATGATTCAACATGGTTTTCTGCGTTTAGTTTTGGTGTAGCCGTCAATTATCTTATACCAAGAACTATTGAGCTTAGCCGTCGTCTTTATTAATGGGATTTAAATTAATTTCAATCGCCTACGTAATTAGGCTTGCTCTATGTGTTTTTGGTCTTCTCAGGACTTCGGGAAAAAATCCAAAGTAATGGCCAGTTTCAATGAAATGTCCGACAATTACCGGTTTGTCAGGAGGCCGAGTTTACATGATCGAAAGTAAAAGTAAGTGTATTTATAAAAAAAAAATTTAAATCTATTAATAATTTTATTAAATAAATAAAAGTAAAACTTTAAATTAAAGCGGAGATCCACAAATTAAACTTGATACAAATTCTTAGTAATTTATTCCTTTTAGTTTTCAAAGTCAAAATTATTATTTTTTTTAAATAAGTTATAACTTATATAATAATCCTTCATTTTATTTGTAGCTACCTTTTTATATTAGTGACAGTGAAAAATGCAGTGAGGCGGGCAGATGAGAGATATGAAATAAAAAAGAAAGCCTTCATGAAAAAGTCAAGGCTTCCATTGCAGGAAGTGAAAACTTCAAATAATGAGTCCTATTAATGAACAAACTCTTTAAACTAGGTATGTAAATATCAGTGGAGACGTGCTGTGCTCGGGACTATCTAATCCAACCCTTGTTGGCCTTAAATTATCATTTTCTTTACGCTCTCAAGAGTCGGTTCTTGTGTTTCAATTTGCCTCTTGTGAAATAATGGGGTGCTGCAAGGTTTTTGGTTTCTAAGACAATGGCTACGCATAGACCAAGCCGTCCCAACTAGCAAATAAATAATTAAATTACGTAGTCAAAAGGGCAAAATAAAGTGTATGAAATCATTTGTGATTATAACAGTATATTGGGCCTTCACATCAAAGGTTTCGCTCTTTGGACGACACCACTCAGTCTCCTGAAATGATATTATTATAATTTAAATGTGTTAATAGATTATTCCATGCGCCAAGCAATTATACGGGTATTACTAAAAATCAAAACGAATATTTTATCAACAATTGAATAAGAAGATAATACTAATAAATCTATACGAAATAAGAAACAGAACAAGACACATAAAACAAAAAGATAACGGTCGCAACTGGGAATCGAAACTAGGATTTCTGTCTTACCGGGACAACGGGACAACGCATCAAACCAAGCGGAAATTATGACCTAATTTTTTTCCCTCATTTTTGTGGATCTCATATTTCAAAAACAGAAAAAAAAAATTATCTGAAACTAGTTTTATTACCTTTTGTTTTTGTGTATGGTTTCGTTAAGATTTATTATCGTCTTCAATGATTAATATTACATTGACGGGTATAACCTTCCGAAAGTTATTAAAAAATTTGTTCAAATAAAATTGAAAATATTATCGGTCACAAATCTACACACATTCTTTTGAAATTTCGAAATAAGTAGTTATCTTCAAAATAACTACTTACTTCGTTGGAAAGTCTTGTATACACTTCAATAGTCACAATAATTGATATGATAAACTTTATTTTGCCCTTTTGATTGTGGAATTATTTATTTGTTAGTTGAGAGCAAATCGGTGCATTTTCAGCTTACTCTGGACGTAGCCAATAGTGATCCAGAAAATATATATATCTTGAAGCCGAAGGTCGCTACACCTTCGAAAGAATCTCTTCATATTATTCGTAATGCGGTTAAAAACGGGATTGCTGGCCTTTAACGAATGAATTAAAAGGTTTCCTAATAAACTTTCAGTAAAATACAAATGTTTTATCGCGATGTCGGAACACGTAATTTTTTTTTTTTTTTTTTTTTATTGTTGATACCTTTTTTTTTACAATATTTCATATTTCAATTTAGTAATGTTGGCCTCACTGGGTTGTTTACCCGTGCTGAGGCCCCCATTTTATAATTTAAGAATTTATACATTTAAAAAAAATAAAAGAAAAACAACATTAAAATAAAGATAAATTTAAAATAAAAAATAAAGATTAAAAATTAAAATATAATTATAACACTAAAAGAAAAATATCAAAAGAGAATGTAAATCGGCATTTATAATGATATATGTGTTTGTGCGTGTTGCGTGTTTTATATATTTTTTTTGTGTTGCGTGTATATGTTTTATTCTTTTATGTTATAGTATTTTGGTAATATTTTCTTTTTGTTCTTTAATCCATTTTTTTATTTTGTGTTTGAATTTATTTTTATTTTCCTCAATTTTTGTTTCAAGTGGAAGACTGTTGAATGCTTTAATAGCGTGGTATTTATGGTAATATATGTAATAATTCTAATATTTTCGCATTTCGTCATTGTATATTATTAGGACAAACGTAAGTGCATTAACATGACGTTTTCCGATATATTATGAATTTACTACAAGTTTATTAAGAAATTGCCTGCAGTCCCATTTTTAACAGGATTTGAATAAATCAGAAATACCATTTTTCTCCGTGTAGCCTGGTAAAAAAATGGTGAATTAAAAAAATAGTTCGTTCTTCCATTAATTCCTATTTTAGCTGCCTGCGGAGATAAGAATCTCTTGCTGTATATCTTTAAACATGGACGATGTTGTTATAATGTCGTAGAATTAATTGAAAAAAATCAAAAACGCTACGAACTTTCCAACGACTGAATAAAACAATGTTAATTTGCTATTTTGGATAATCTTATTTCCTGTAAAACTGATCCTCGTGCCTCTTCCAGGGAAAAGAAAAAGGGCGACATTTACTAGGAGACATTGCGTTGGAAATATTTAAATATGGGGTGAAATTATTCTTGTTTTTGTTCCCTTTAACCCTCGGATAGTAATGCGCTACTTGAAGTCTAGTCTGTTTGTTAAAATCTTAACAGTGTTTATTTGGTGAAATATATTAAATTACATTCTTGACATAAAACACTCTAACCAAGCTGAATAAAATCTTTGATCAAGAGTAATATCGTGAAAGCATTTTATATTTTAATGGAAACCAGCATGAAGCTATTGGGTTGTACATAAAGAAAAAAGTTTTCATTAATATGTATAAGCAATTTAAAAAATAGAAAAAAGAACTTTAAGAACAAATTTAGCCTAGCATTCAAATACGATTTTAATAGTTGGGTAATTTTTTTGTTGGTAGATTTAATTTGTAAAGAGCTGGGTGTCGAAAAATTGTCGAATCTCAAAAATTGGCTATTTTTTACCAGAACCATGTGTTTAGAAATATAGCCGTAAAAACGGTCAACGATCGATTAATAAAAAATATTTCTAACAGTCATTTCGATATAATCACATAACCTGGTGTACAGTGTACACTCCTAGCCACAGAACAAAAACCACATAGTAGCCTACAACTCACTAGCGGAAACTCATTCGTAACTCTTGATTTTGACGACCATTTTGCATCTCTTTGCCTTGTTTGCTTAGACGTACATCGTGTTTTCAATATTCTAATTTTAGAAATGATCCTGATTTATTTGTCGGGTACACAGTAGTACCTAACACCGGTACCTAGGTCGCGGTAGAAACTTCTGAACACTTCGGCCGTTGCCTAGAGGTCAAGCCGGACGGTACTTGAAACTACTGCGCTATTTCTACAGGCATTGGGCGACCGCTAAAATCTACACCTTTAGGGGCGGCAACATATTGTAGCGATAGTAATCAGAATGTTCGGGAACTAGCAAATACCGTAGATAATGTCTATCTACCTACCCGCTGGATGATTTTCGATGCATTCGCACCTTATATAAGCGACAGCGGGAAGGTACTCAGGCATTCAACGACTTACATATTTTTAACGTGTTAATCAAAACAACTGAATCTTTTCACGCCGCGATTACTTAAATAATCATTTCAGTGTCTGTTGCGATTAATTACTTGTGTGATACATAAAATATTGTTAAAATTTATTCACGGCTATTTTATCCCGGCAACAGAATAAATCTATTATAAAATATTACATAGTTTAATTTTAACATCAAACACGTCTTCAACCGTCACAACAACTTTATATGAAACCGGCTTTTAAATTAAAATAAGTTTGCCTAAGCACTACTTAAACCCATAAACTGGTACTGTTAATTATAGTTGAGAGTTTTGAAAATCCTTATAATTATTTTTTATCATGGATATGTTGCATCCCATGATTAGTTGGTGAAATAGTAGAATTTAGCTTTTCAGGTAGTTCTAAACTACCTTATATTATGTTCACGTGTTCTGTGAGTCGCACGTTTTCCTTTGCTTGGCACCTGTATTGCACAGGTAAGACAAAGCTCCTAATAAACTCTGGATTTACTGGCTCTCGACAGCCAACTAACCCAAAGTCTATTGTTCATTGAGCCTTAACTAAAACAACAAATGTTCAACAAATTAATGTTGAATCAAGTTCCTAGAAAACACAACAGGAATAAAAATGATAACTGCGCTCGTTTGACATGTAAAAATAATTTAGTACTTAATAATCATAAACCAGAAAACTTTGTGGATATGAAGAAATTAGAAGTGAGTTGCGGCATCACGAAAGTTGCACAGCTTTCCTGTAAGTAATTTCAAGGGATTAGGAGCAGAAAGTCAAGGATATCGACTAGCAAGCCGAAGGGCGCGAGTAATTTTTTTTGATTAATTTGTATTATTTCACAATTTATTTTTCTAAAATAATATATAGTAAACTTGCCTGACGTTCCAGAGTGGAAGATACTCTTAGTATCGCCCTGGTGTAAGACCACCATTCAGAAGTGAAACGTTGCTTGAAACTGCTTTAGCCGTGTTTGGTGACCAGATCTGAATAGCCAGGTACTCCTTCACATTCTTCTTCTTACTGTAATAGAATATTTGAGAAAGGCCTGTGTTCAAAGCCAGAGGACGCTTGGATAAGATTTTTTAATTCAAACATTATTTTCAGCTCGCTTCAGCTTTATATTTGGAAGTTATCAAGAATATTGTAAGACGCCGTATAGTGTGTGCAAAATTAAAACAAATCATATAAGAAAAGATAATGGAAGAGGCAATATTTATAACAACAACTAAAAAAACATTCTTTACAATATAACGTCAAATTTTATTATTGAGCGATGAAAATATTACGTATAGCTCTAACAAAGCTTCATTCGTCAGACATTTTATTTGCTTTATATGCTAACGACGAAATTAATAACCGATCAGTTTAACGAAATTACTCTAATTACGACGTAGACGCGTTGCACGTGTCGTAAATCACTCAAATTGATTTCCTATGAATTAAGGATCGGTTAGTTTGATTAAATAGCGCATTAACTAATCGAATGTCTGTTTACAAAATCCCAATAATGTTTGGAAACGCCTTATTTTAAAAGGAGAATCTAGGTCGATTTTAGTACTACGGAGCGAATCAGATCAAATATTTTCACGTCGAAGGTAAATAACGACGATTTACACCCTAGGGGAGATTTTCTAAAGGCGCCGAATGGTGTACTTACTTTGTATTCACATTATGCAGATTGAATTAATCAGTATTGTTTTACATCCAATCCAAGGTTTTATTATGTATTTTAACACCGTCTTAATTTTATTAGCATTTACCCATTGATTATAGGTCTTCCTTGATATCTTCAGTTTTGCATTTATTAACCGATTTAAAATGTAATTTCGGCGTGCACAATTAAATTTTACTTGATTCATTTGTGTTGTTTCACAATTTATTCAATAAAAATAATATAATATAGTATTTTCCCGAGTTTCGAATTTCCCGAGTGGAAGATACTCTCAGTATCACCCTGGTGAATTGAAATTTTGTTTTAAATGGCTTTAACCGTGTTTGGTGACCAGAATTGCATATCTAGGTACTACTAGGTACTCTACCTTCCTCTTTCTCCTTCCCACCTACACTACCTTCAGTCTCACATCATACTAAAATGGAGATGCCATATTCTCACTGACTCCAGACGTTTGGGAGCAATGGGGACTTTTGGTATTCACATAAAAAAATAAAATTTAATATTTGAAAAACATAGGAAAAAACGATTTGCCACCTAGTTATATTCGTTCATTGTTAGAAGTTTGTTGAAATCTTGTTGCGCACTGCGAAACATGATGATCTAATCTAACCTAATGAAATCCGATGGGTAGTAAAATATCATCACATTTCAATAAAATTTCAATAGAAATACCACCGGAAAAAAATTCTTTGCGTTTTAAGCCTGATAAATACTTCTTATCGCAGACCAGATATGCTAGAAATATCTTCAACAAGCTAAACATTGTGTAATGCTTTTCAAAGGCAATTTGTAAAAAGCATTAACCTCTTCATGTCTTTATTAACGGGTAAAATGCCCTACAGTTAAACATTTTTGTAAAGTGTACTCCATAAACATTTAGGATAAGCTTTTCTAGGCAGTTTCATCCTGAAAATCGTTGAAGTTTTTATTGTTACACGCCTGAAAAGGCAGTTGAAGTTTCCTTCCCGTAAGGTTATCTTGTTATTGGAATTTAATAATCGTTGAAATCTTAGTTTTTTCACTTCTTTAATAAAACCTCAGCTTGGCTAGATACGAAGTGGAAATTTAAAAAAAATATGAAGATATGTATTCCCGGGATTCGTTTAATCAGACAATATTAAAATTCCTCCTACGTCCATCATCATAAACTGATAATCTCTTTTGTGCAATAGAATCAAACTAGCAACGCTTGAGAGGAAACTCGACGCTATGGACCACCTGGCTACTGGCGACCAACATGATTCACGTGCAGCTATCTCTGCTATTATAGTAAAAACCTATACAATATTCAGAAAGCAACATTTAAACAGATAAATACGTACTTTTGGAAAGTCATAAATGTGGTATGGAGCAATTTCAATGAAGAACTCTTATTTTTTGTTGACGACTTGTTTCACACAAACTCACAAACCGGTTTCGATACAATCATGCTTTCGTCGGGGAAGATAATACAGGGTTTTCCAAAAAGAGGTGTTATTTTGAATAGCCCGTTATTTCGGTAGATGTTACTTTTGACGCTGTCATTTTTTTACATTTGACAATTAGAAACTACGTCATTAATAAAAATGGAACGATACACGCTTCAACAACGCATTGAAATTATTAAAAATCACTTGAGTGAATCAAATGCAAATAATCTTGAGTGATGAGGCCCATTTCCACCTCGGTGGCTTCGTCAAAAAGCAAAATTGTCGCATCTGGGGCTCGGAAAACTCATTGTTGAAAATTTGTTGTTGAAAAGCCTCTCTATCTTCAACGTGTGACTGTTTGGTGCGGTTTATGGTGCGGCGGAGTCATTGGACCTTACTCTTTCGAAAATGAGGCTGGAGCAACAGTTACGGTGAATGGATTGCGCTATTAGGAAACGATTAATGATTTTTATGGCCGGAATTGGATGATATTGATTTGGACAACGTTTATTTTCAAAAAAAAGGCGCTACGTGCCACACAAGCAACGAAAATATTGATCTTTTACGATTAAATATCAAAATAACACCTCTTATTGGAAAACTTTATTTATAAAGCTTCAAATCAGTTGTTCCGAAGTTCGAGTTGTCCAGTTTTTATTGTTTTAAAGTATTCGGGTACTTTTTAAGAAGGGACCTTCTTACCTACATGGGTAAAACGACTGCCAATTTTGAATAATTTACTAAAATTTAAATATTATTATAATGTAAATCAAAGATACCTAAGATCATCTAACATGCAAGTTAAAAACAGTTTCAATAAGATCTTGGAAGAATTCTACCATTCTTCAAGTACATTTAAGTCATACATTAAAACAAATCGATTTCCCGAACGCCTGATATTATTATTTCCCTTCTACAAAAAAAGGAATATATTTATTTACTTCTCAACGTATTCATCGGGAAATTCTTACTCGTCTTTGAGAAAATATGGAAAACGGAAATTTGACGGTGATTGGGAAATGGCATGAAAATTTGTGTTTGTTCGTGTTACCCTTCAGTCTTGTTATTTGCTCTGAAAATTTAAAAAAACACGTGGAAAGTTTGTATTTTTTTGTTTACGTTGCTTAAAGCTAAAATGATAAAAAAAACTCTTACCTTGAATGGATCCTGGTGAGCCGTGACATAGACGGAGGCCCTTCGACCAATCAGCGACCGGCATCCTATGGAACTGCTTCTCCTACCGGACATCCGGTCTTGTGGAACCGGCAACATGGCTGAGATCGTTTTTTTTTTCAAATAAAAACTCGTACCAAAATAACAGCCTTAGATGCTGTATCAAAGACCAACATTAAAATAACAAGGAACACATTACAGGAGTAAGAATCTAATGAAGTTTTTTTTAGTTATAAACCACATTTTTGTTAGCTTTTTAAACACGAATTGAACACTTTGTTTTTTAAATGAGAATCAAAAACTTTGTGACAATTTGTTTAAACACGAATGGAACACTATTATTTTTACGTCACTATTTATTGTGATTATTTGTCAGAAGGATTTAATTTACAAAATAATGATCATTTAAATTTTTAAATTCACTTTTGTGGGAAATTGTTTTCACTCACAGGCGCTAGATGGCGTTAGTATACCACACTGCTTTGAGCTGGAGATAAGTAGGTCATTTAGAAAAACGGCCATGAAAACTGTGTCGACATTCACGCATTTCTGTGTTTTATGTCACTTGATTAATCGTCCCGTTTATTGAGGGATATTACATGATTAGTATTGTCACAGAGTTTAAGGAGCCCCCTGGAGTAAACATTTTTTTTTAAATAACAGTGGTATCGAAATCTTCCCTTCGAAGCTATTATAGCTGTCAGGTACAATGAGGAATATAAATTCTCCATACCAGTTTTCTATTCTTTAAAATTACATAATTCCGCTTCCACGCACGAAAAAAGTAAGATTCTGAAGATAAAACAAAAATAACTCTACGTGTGATGCGGCATTGGAAACGAATTTCAAAAGAGTGAAGCTGATAATAATCGACACCTTTCAAAGTTCCTTTGATGATTCTAAATTCTATATACATTTATTTTCATAACACTAAATCCTTTGGGTAATATCGCAGAAACCTTAAAGTTGAAAACCTCTAAGGCACATGAAGACTTACACACTTATATTAAGTATACCTTTATATCACTAAATGGTATTAAACAAAGTCACTATCTGTCTGTTTGTGCGCTTAGTTCTTCCAAACTATGCAACGGAGTTTGATAGGGTTTTCACTATCATTTAGAAAATTTTGTCCGGAAGGTTTACATATATATAATACATGGATATTATATTTATTGAAAATAGAGAAACAACACGTCAGCTAGTTTATTATAATATTGTCTGTAGCGAAGTTTTGATACCAACTTGGTCGGCATGGAACCGGCAAAGGAGAAAAAAAGTAGAAATGAGATCCCTGAGGCGTATGTGTGATGATTATATTGCGAATGGGGAAATTCAAAAATACGAAGATTTAAAAATATTCCGAAAATTTTGAAATGAGTGGCTTATGATTTTATTGTTTTCAAAACCTAACTTAACCTAATCTAGCCTAACTTTTTGTTAAACGTGAGATTTATTTAGCACACGCTTAAATATTATAAAACCAAGCGTATTAAAGACACTCCTTTTTGGGGTATGTAATTCTCTACATGTGTAATAATTGTGGTCGTGTAATTAATATTGGTAAACAACAACTTTATATCTATGATAATGGCACATGTTGTGCCGTTTGTTTTTAAATAAATAAATTAAATTAAAATTAATTCCAATATGACTTAAAGATAAATATTACTCAAAAAAATAAAAAGAAGTCGAAGACGCCCCGAGAAGATCACTTGCGAGTGAATGAAATACTTGGGTCGAGTCCTGTAAAGAGATGGAATAACAGAACAATATGAAAATATAAATCAAACAAGGAATGAAGGAGTACAATGTTACACCCCCTGTCTCTATTACAGCGCCCTTAAAGTGATTTTTTACAAAAACGGTGCTATAAAAATTACAAAATTCTATTATTATTATTATTATTTGTGTTTACTTAGCCTTTTTCAGTTTTTTTACATTCGGCTGTCCATCTCTTGTGTTGACCTTTTTTTAACTTGTTTTACAAAATTTTATGTTTTATTATTTTAAAATACAAATTCTTTGAAATAAGCTAACTTTAAGATATTTGTGCGTGCAATCACGTGAAAACATAATAATGTTTGTAAGTGATTATGAATAAACTAGTAGAAGCAATTTTTTCTGAACTTAAATTAGGTTGTATAGTAAACTAGGACAGAATTATGACCTAATTAATAATTTTCTCAAAAATCCTTCAAATTTTGAGAATTCCAATGGAAAAATTCTGTGATAATTTATAAATTTTCGTTCCAATTGGACACTCCTGAGCCACCCGTGGCTCCAATCAAATGAAATATGGACTTCTCAAATTTAACCCATGTGGGTTAATTAAAAGCATAATAAAAGAGACCACATTTTATTATTTAAAGGGCAGTTTGCCGCTGAATGAAATTTTATTCAATTAATTGCCAAGATTCAAAGAGTTATTTGAGAACGCTTAAAATGTAAACCAATTAATTTTATTCCAAATTTTGTAATTATGCTTTCCTAAGGTTTATCAAAAAATTATTGATAAGCAATATCCATACTAATTCCTTATATGACTTTAATGATTTCCTCAGTATCGGACATACAGTGAGACTTCAGCATCCCCGAGATACAGAATTTTGTGAAGCTGAAGAAAGTGATTAAGGGCGCTTTTTTTTCTTCTTTTTTTTATTTAAGTTTTAATCCAGCAGGACTGAGAGGATAGTGCAATCCCAGTCTGCCATATGACATGAAATGCAGTAAAAAGGGAAACAATAAAATAAAGTAAAAAATTATAAAAATGGAAATAAGATAAAACAAAGAGAAAAACAATATCAGGCACAGGTACCTAAACATTAAATTAAAATATAAATCAAAAACAAAATAGTCATATAAATAGGTAATACAATAAAAACAATTAGATTAAATTAAATGAAACCGTCCGTCGGGGAGGTCGCCGCATCATCTGTATCCATCTCTTATTGAGTGGGGAACTGAGCCACTCGGATGCAGCCACAACGATGATGTTGGTTGACTTCCGAGTCCTACCCCAGAAGCTGGCTAGTCGGTGGCGAAGTAAGGCGGGGAATGAGTGCACCCTATGTATTAAGCAATGTTTTCTATCTGTTGATCTTTTACCAGTGCAATTCTGAATATTTGCCACATGTAAATCTTATATTAACATGTACAAAGGAAACGAACTACCCGAACCAAAGTCTATATTTGTTGTGAGTACTACTTTCTTCCTTTGATTAACTCTGTAAATTATTGTCAGTAATTTGTTTTGTGTAACGAAAATAACAGCAATATTATATTGAGTGCCACGTTTACTTGAGAAAAAAATGACAAATGCCTCGTTCATATTCGCAGTCAAAGACACCAGGCTTTTTTTCTAGCCAATGAGAGCTTTGAAAAGTGTCACCAATGTACGTCACGTTGCCACGGCAGAGTTGTCTTTGGCTAGAAAAAGAAACTGGGAGCTTTTCACATGCATATGAACAGAGCATCACCTATTAATTTTCATTTCCCAATGATTGAAGACAGCTTAATCATCTCTGTGGAGACCGAGAGTGTTTCTCTAGTTAATGATATTTGCTGTTTTGTATAGCATCCACAAATCGGTAATATTGTGAAGCTGGAAGGAGATGGAGGAGAAGGAGAGGAGTAAAAGGAAGGTTGGGAAATACCTGGCTATTCAAATCTGGTCGCTAAACTCGGATACAGCTACTTCATGTAACATTTGTATTCTGATTATTGGTCTCTTATCGGTGCAACTCTGTTAATATTCCCTAATCATTTAAGAATAATAGTGTGTTTTTGCTGTCTCCACAAATACGAAGTTTTACTTTTGGGGTGTCAGAAAAACAGGTGGAAGATTGGTGAATGTAGAACTTTGCCATACAAGAGAAATATAAGGCTGAATCAAGGGAATGATTCATGAATGAAGAAAGTTTCCCGCTTTGATTGGAAAACTTCCAGATGCTGAGATAATGCCTCATCATTCGCTTTAAAGAAAAGGCCGCTTTATTATCTTATAACTAGGGCTGCCATCATTTACCAAGTCCGGACAACACTCGGGTCACGTTTTACAGTATTTGTCACGACTGACACGTCCTCGTAAAACTCTTTCTATCTTTGTTTCTTTTATACTCAGACATTATATCAAATAAACAACTTGAGAAAGAGAGAACGCCACGCTTCCTTTTTTGCATTTAAAAGTTTACCACACACACGTTTAAAAAAATTGAACTTTAAAAATATATCTTTAATCTGACAGATTTTGTAACTAACGCGATAATATAGTGTTGTCTAGATCTGAGGAGGTTAATAATATTTAAATATAGGCGGTATTTTAAATAACCAGCAATTTTTTACACAATGAAAACAATTATTATCTTCATTCATTAATTAATGCTAGGCAAAACAATAACCGTCTAACTTATAAAGATTCCCTAGTACGCTGCTGCAGCGCTAGTATAGCTATACGGTGAGGAGGGCCGTATACGTATACTGCTCAGTTTAAAATATTTACTCATAATAATATTCATGCAAGATTTTTTTAGACTGGCACCTACTTTGTTCCAATCCTCAAAAACACGGGATGGCCGTATACGTATACTGCTCAGTTTAAAATATTTTCTGATAATAATATTCATGCAAGATTTTTTTAGACTGGCACCACTTTGTTCCAATCCTCAAAAACACGGGATGGCCGTATACGTATACTCCTCAGTTTAAAATATTTACTCATAATAATATTCATGCAAGATTTTTTTAGACTGGCACCATTTTGTTCCAATCCTCAAAAACACGGTCATTTTTTGAATTTCGCGTTTAGTTGCTAACTTCACGTTTCTTCAGATGACATTTTCGAAGTCATTGACCTGGTCTGCTTTACATTCCTTCGAAATTTGGCTAATTTGAATATGGGTTTCGTATTTGCTTTGTTAAATTGATAGTTAGATTTAAAATATTCCTCTGACAGTGCTGCCAATGGATAATACTACTTTTTACATTTTCATTGCGCGACCTATCGATATTTGTTAAATCAAACAAATTCCGCCATCTCCGACTTAATGCCACAGTAATACGTCCCTAATCCTGGGGGTCAGGCGGTTTAAAAAATTTTCAGACACTAATACTACGGTATTACGGTCGGTATACGCAGTACGAATGCGCATGATTATGTGTAACATTTTTTACTAACCTGTTCTTATCCCTCCGTTTTATATATTATGAGTAAAACGGTATCTATTTAGGACTACAAAGAGTTGCATAGCTTCATGTTTCATGTTAGCGCCAAAGCACGAACAAAAGTCCGGACAGCATAGGCTAAATCCGGACTCTTAGTTAAAATAATATCAACAAAGGTAAAACAATAAAATACATAAATGTGCATGAAACTTTAATACATAACATCATTTTCTCAACAATGACCAGCATGATCGATTCGTTATTAACATCAAATTATTAAACACGTAAATTCACATTATTAAATAACCAAGCAAAGACGTTCGGCGTAGAGTCAATTAGTTAGGAATAATATTCCTTAACTATTATTGACTTACTCTATTTTAGATGAGTTGTATACACAAGAACTTAAAATGTTAACATTGTTTTTAAAAATTTTCTACAAATAGATTATAGTTTCGATTTTTTTTTTGCAAGGGGGAAAGAAAGGGGAGGATCTGGGAAAACCTTCATTTATTTAGATCTCTCGACATACTGGTAACTCTGAAAATAAAATTGCAGACACCCTGCCAAAGCTATGCGCGTCCAACCCCATCATTACTCTCACCAATCCTCCCCCTAAAGGGTATTTTCCCGAGAAGATTTTTTAGAAAGAACCCGCTTGGAATAAGCTGAATACTATCATAATATTAACTAAAGGAACCCACAATGCCCCATTCAAAGAGTTATTCCCGCCAAAATTGTGGCTCTATCATTTCCCGCAACTTTCAGAAAATAAATTTCCACTCCGATTCTTGAGAAAATTGGACATTGCTCCATTTCGTCTTATCGTTTTAAAATCTATGCACTTAGTTCTCCGAATCACTAATATTAGTCTAGATCTTTAAAGACTCCAGATTACGGATTTTTAATGATATCTACTCATAGTTTTTGTATTTTTCACTTTCCTTCAACATTTCACCCCTTCTTAGTGTCTCATTTATTCACTTCACTTCGACAACAACAAAAAATTGCTAAAAAAATTAGTAAAATACTAATTTCATCGCAGTTTAGCTACTAAATATTATTATTTTCGCCCGAACAGAATTCGTTTATATTCAAGCTCTAATTGGGCTTTATAATTTTAATGTGGTATTATAAATAGGTATATAGTTATCCATGTCATAATCCTTATACACATGTATTGTACAAAATATATTTATTAGTACTAATCAATCACGAATTTAAGTAAATTAAGTTAAAAAAATATTATTTTCACCTCTAATTTTATTTCTTCGACTAATTCGATAAATATTTCATTGCTTCATACATCAACGACTTTTGAAAGTGAGATTTTTTTTCTGAAGCGAAGTCTTATTTAATTTCTTTTTCTCTTTTCATGTGTGTGTTTGTACTGCAGGTTTTCAATAATTTGAAAATATGAATAATTTGTTTAAATGACAATATATTTAACTAGTTCAACATTTTCTTGATATTCGTATGTCTATTTTTCTTCAGTATAATTTGTATAGCTCTACTAGTTGCACCCCGCTATGCATTGCTGTGGCTTAATATGTCTTTGAAAATAAATAAACAATAGCGTGTGTTGCTTTAACGTCCAACAGAATACGCTGTTTTTCAAAAAAAAACATGTTTGTCTGACAGATGGCGCTGTTTATTAAAAAAGTATGTTTTCCGTGTCACAGATGACAAATATATACTGGTAATAAAGGTATATAAAAACACACGCGTATTCAAATGCGATTTTGTGTCTAAATGTCAAAGAAATCTTTCGGAACTTCGGAAAATAACTTTCGGAGATTTAAGATTTTGAACATACGAAAATTTATATTTTTATTTATATAGATTTAGTAGTATTGTCATTTGTTTCATTAATCCATCATAAAAATGGAATAATGCTACAGTAATTAACGGGTGGTGCAATGAATACCTTGTAAACAATTTTAATGCAGATTGTGTATAGGAATCTCCAAAAGCAATTTCGAAAATATTTTGGCGTAAATTTCGTTTGTGTTTTGAGAAAAAGTACTTTAAAACGGACGTCATTTGTTTAATTTGACGTGCATTTGATTTATGACACAACGCAAAATATTTTCTTTTCATAAACGTGTTTATACGATTTCTAGTCATAATTGAGTGTGATTCTCAAAATAATCATTAACGATTATGGGCCAAATGATCTTCCAAACCAAACGTTACTTCCAAATACTAAATTGGGAACAGTACGTAAAATGTCCTTGCGGGAGACATCTACAATACACTAAGTCCCGCAATACACACACATAGACACACAGACCGGTTTATACCCTCTCTCTATCCTTTAACGATAACTTCTTCGCCTTTAGCGCGGTTAATCTATTATACCCATCCATCGTTAAAACTCCGGCGTTGTTTAGCCGCTGTTTTTTGCCGACGTAAATCCTTAGCTCGGTGGTGGTAACCGGACCAAATAGAACCGTCACAAAACAGACCACTTTAGAAAAGGTAACGAAAAATAATTTTAAAAAATACTATTTTTCGTCATCAAGTTAAATTTGTAGAAATCCATTTTAATTGACAGTTTTTATTTTATTAAAAATAATAGTTTAATATATATAATAGCAGTACATGTTTAAAAGTCTTTACTTTGCTGCGTAATTACAACTTCGCGTGACAGTAATTTGTTAGTAGTGACAGCTGTTTCGCCTTCTGAAGGCATTATCAAAGTGTGCGAACGCGATAACAAAAAAAAAATTGGCTAGGTTGATGCTTTCATATAACTTTCTATAAGTGTTATGTTTTGTCGCTGTTCCGTTTAGTCGTGGAACCCTCGGTGATACTGTAACGCCGATATTAGATTCAGTGCAAACCATAAATAGAAATCCAAGTGAAAGGGGTACAAAGCATTTTATATGGAAACTTTACTGGTTGATGCAAACATGTAAAATGAATTATTTAAATTAAATATGAATAACTGTTTTTTTCCCAATAAATTAAAATAAAATATAAAAGCAACTTGCGCAGAGCGTGGGAGGCGGCGTGGCAGTCCCACTTTCGGTAATTTGTCAATAAATGAATCTCACCATTGTGTCCTTGAAAATAAAATTTGCTTATGAATTACTAGTCATTTTTACAACGGCGCGCAAATGGCTCGCTTCTTAAAAAACTTAACTAAACGCATATCCCAAATTGGATAAAAACAAAATTTCGGACTTTTTACCAAAATTTAATATTTAGTTACATAGAAATATTTTATACACTTTTACAAATGTGTAATAATTTAGCCACCACAATCAATTTTGACAACTTGTTTAAGAACGAATATTCAGATGCGCAGAGAAAAGTCCCACAGTGGACAGCGCTTCAAACTTTTGCCTTACTTTAATGAACTATACTTTTCTGCTCATGGTCTAATTATTTCGATTTGCGCTCTTAGGTGGTAAATGTATGACTGATATCATAATTTTTTCAAAGCATTCTCTAACTCTGCCGGTGCCAAAAACATGGTCACGTGGCTTGCCTCCAGCTCGTTGAAAGGATACCTAGATTTCATATTAGGGCAAGTCTATTAATTTGAAAGTATACGGTGCTAAAGGAAAATTGTACTTCACAATTTCATCCCGCACGAATTTTCATTGGAACATCGCGCTCATGTTCCATTTGTGTGTTTTATTTAGTATCTATCGATCGGGGGAGCGTCATATTGTAACAAACATGAAATTCATAAACTAATCTTTAATATACGAGTAAATTAGTTCATCTCTATTTTGAAGCTTCAAACAAACGGTGAGCTCTGACGTCAGGAAATTTGCACATCTTTTTGTTCTACTGCATTTTAAGATTAAATTAATTGACTGTGAATGCCGTTTTCGCCATGAGCTTTGATATATCTAATTTACTATTAATATAAAATAAAAAAAATTTCAATAAGAAAAATATTTTTTAAAACTCGGGCGAAGCCCGGTAGTATAGCTATCAAATTACAAAGTTGTTATTGTCTGGATACTATATTCCAACCACCTGAATATATCGTTTTTATAAGAAGTTTTGAGGAGACTAATTTATTGACCAGATTTGAATAGCCAGGTACTTCCCAACCTTATTCTTACCAATCTCCTTCTATTCTTCGCTTCACAACATTCCTCAATTGACTCAATTGTGAATAGTATTGAAAACATCAAAAAATAATACAAATAGTTTGGAAAATATCAAAAAAAATAATAATAAAACAGTTATATGAAAGTGGCAAATATTCAGATCAAACCCCTTTTTGGGTTTACTTTCATTTTAAAGGTGGTAAAGTTGGTTAGAGTAGGATCAGAAAACTCTTTTTTGATAAGTTTACCATGTACGGACTAACAAAACTTTACTTTTACTTTTATTATCTTTATTTTGTGTTATTTTTAAACATTGAAAATTGTTTACCCGAAACAGTCTTAGTCCTACTGAGGTTAAAACTTGAATTATTAACAAAAAACATAAGTGATAAAGAAATTTAAAAAAATAAGATTTTGGCGACTTCATTGAATAAAACAAAATTTTTCAGAAAATGCATTTTCGTGATGTTTTTTGCAATAATCTCAAGAGGCAGGCGGGAATTTCAATATTATCTGCATAAGGCATTCGTGATTACTGTGGAATTTTACGAATTGGATCACCTGAAAGCTTTAGATACAAAACGGGGTCTTATTTTGCCTTGATGTTGTTTTTTGTCTTCAGTTGTCAACACACTGACTGTTGTAAAAACATGATACATTGAAATTCCAAAAAAATCACATTTTCTTCAAAGTGCACTCGTTGGGTTGTAACCATTGTTGTAACGTTAAAATTTATCAAAATCTTTTTTTTTCTCCAAGTGAAAAGACCTTGTCGCACGCCAATGTGAAATTATTTTTTAAAGGAAAAAGGTAGGTAACTATATTGCTAAATAACTAATAAAGGTACATGAAAAACTATTGACTCTGTGCAAAAAAGTGCGGTCTGTTTGATAGATTCCCCATCAAAAAACGGATTTGCAATCTTTAGAACACGGACGTCAGGTGGGACAGATGGGATGCTGTTCTTGATCTACTGGTATTTCAATGGAAGATGCACCAGTGCATACTCGGCAAACACGCCAAACGCGCGTCCAATATTTGTACACGGTTGACATTTTTCACATGAGAACGACTCCTTGAGTTCAACAGATCGGCTGTAGAACGGTTCACATGCCTCTGTGTTTTCTGCGTCCTGCAAAATGCACATCATTATCTCACCAAAAAGATCTTCCACACAACATCCCCAAAGATAGCGTATACCCTGAGGGAAATTATTTTCTTCGAGGCCTCCTGTGTGGAAAACCCTTTTTTTAATATCTAATAAATTACCCAATACTCATTTCACAGAATATTTTACTCTTAATTCGTTTTTATGTTAGGTACGCACTAAGGTTGGTTAAAAAAATATTTTAAAATTTCTACGAAATTTAGGTGTGTACCTTACTTTTTTCTGGGTAATTTGCTTACATGTATTATAAGGATTTACAATACAATAGTTACTGTACGCTAACAGGATAAATGTTTGTAGATAGTAATAATATATGTTGATTCAAAAAGATTATGATTTAATCAAAAAACAATGTCACAGTTCATGAAAAGTAACTTTGTTGCAATAAACGTGAGAGAAGTAATATCCGGAACGCATCAAACCCTCAGCACACAACATTAACGTTATATTATTATTATGGTCATTTGATTGCTGTCTTCAGGGTCATAAAACCATTAATGGCCAAACTAAAGCTAGTGTCCAAACCGACACACCAAACAAATAACTGAACTTTATTACCCACGACCGTTAAAGGTTAACTTATAACCAGTCTCGAACACCGGGAAAATAATTAAGGTTTTGCATCCCAAAGGAATTTTATATTAGTTTAATTAAAAAAATTTACAACCGTTTCGGCCTCATAAAAAATACCCAAATAAACGGAGCTAGTATTCCCTAATGGAGTGTTGATACCAATCCTGATGTATAGCAGTGAGGCACGGAACTGCCAGATGAAGCATAGATTCAAACTGAATGCTGTGGAAATGGGTTACTCGAAAAAAAGCGTGTTAAAAATATGGAGAATGCAAGTCTGAAGAAAGCATAATGGATAAGATTAAGAGAAAGGCGCTTATTTGGTTTGGGCATTGTGTAGATAAACGAAGAAAAAAGTGTAAAAAGGGGATTGTTTATGCCTTGGAAGTGAATGGTAGAAGGAGTTGGAGATTCTGACAGGATAAAGAGAATCAAATACTTGTTTCGGGCAATTTCAAGAGTCAGAATAACAGAAGAGTGTGTATGAGACGATGTATGAATGTGAATGAAGCAAGTAAATACACAAGATAAAACATTACATTCTTCTGCAATACAAACACGACCAACATATACCAACAATTTGTCGAATCCTACAAATTAGAGTAATGTTGGTAAATTAGTTTTAATGTTTTGTCTTATATGTAGTGTTGTTATAATTTCTTTTTTACTATATGTTACTCTTACGTTTTACTAATATTGCTTCATATTTAGTTTTTTTTTTAAATTATGTCTTTATATTTTCTCATTATACATGTAATCGCAATTTTACAATTGTTTATTTTGTACCTATTTTACAATGGATTACATCTATTTACTGTCAGTATCTCCTGTATAATACAGATATTCTCCTATGTACACTGCATAATGTATCACTTTTATGTAAAAGCCTGTTTAGACGTATATATATATAAATAAATAAATAAATAAGTATGAAAGACATAGTTGTTTGGCGGTCTTCTGTCACTGCCTCTTTGTGCGGTAACACCGTGATGGTTAATCAAAGAATTTATTGTTTTATCCGTAGAGTTTAAACCGTTGTGAAATTATATATTATATGACCTTCCTCATATAAATAGCTCAAGTACCGGGGCTCTATAGAAGCCCGTAAGTCTGGCTTACAAGAATACGGGCGTATATATAGGGCTACCAGATTCTTTAATACTCGTATTAATGCTCAATTACGTTCAACAATTGACTCATCTGTGGACACAACTCAAAGGAAACCATTCTCGCGTTCGATTCAACTTATAACTTTCTAGTTCCACCTGAAAAAGGTTCCCCATCCCTGCTGTACAGTCAGGGACGCTCTTGTGAGGTACCACATAAAAAAATTATAAAATCAATGTAACGTTTGGAATGGATTTTATGAATCATAATAATTTTCTCTCCTAACAAATGACTTCGACAGAAATTTCTCCCTGATGGGTTTGATAACATGTAAATAAAAGAGAGTGTATTCATTAAAAAGGTCCATAGAAAAACGTTGCTTTGTTGTAATGTCTAATCAATTCGTTTTGGTTGGAAAATATTGTATTTTTATAAAATTTTAGCCTTATGGATATTTCATTAGCATCGTACAATAAAAATTGATTTTTTATGGTATTGTAGAATTAGCTGACAGGGGCTATTAATAATATTCGATCGATTCAAAATAGTAGACTGTGTAATTATTTTGTAGTTTTAGTAATCACCGCCGATAAAATTTATTTAACATTAATGTGAGCATTGTTACATATATAATATCGCGTACTGTGATATGTAGGTGAGCTGTAGTGCAATACGCGCACTATACGCACGGCGTACGAGGCCTTAATTCTCGACGAAGTCATTCCACTCGAACAACGAGTGGTTCGACCCACTCGTTGTTCGAGTGGAATGACTTTTGACATTTGGCGTATGTAAGTATATGCCTTCATCGAAACTCAAAAATAAGATCATCGACCAATGTATGTACTTTCGACGGCGATTGCGAGCAGCCGTGGTTTGGAGAATCGATACCCAGTTAGTCGATCGACGCGCTTAACATCTGGATGAGAGCGTTCGTTCCCTTGTTAGCGCGATCGCTTCAGTGCATTTATTCAGTCTTATAAACGTAAAATTGCCCGGGCTATTACTAAGGTACATCTTCGCCTTCCTCTTTTTGACTTATCTAGTAATTTACAAAAAGATCAGAATGCTTATTTAAAATGTTACCTTGAAGTGAGTGAGGCATTGTTTCCAGTCTTGGTTGAATACGATATTATTAACAAAAACAACTAAATTAATGGAAGATTACTGTATTCGGGAACATCGTCACGGTACTATGCCATCATCGCATCACTGACGGTCAGCGACCGATAGTACGCGACCGACGAACGCTTCGCACTATTTTCAGCTTTAAACTATTCTGCAAACCTGTCGCATGTATACGAAACGCTTCAAGTAACAAGACTAGTTTGAAGCCTGATTCAGTGACAAAGCTCTTGTCTTCATGTGGTGTGTACTGAGTAAAGAGTGGTAGAAATATGTATTCACGGGAAAGCTTTGCCGCGGTGTAGTGTTAACGCAAATGACTGGCAACACGTGAATAATTTTCAAACGCCGCGCGCCTCGTCGCTGGTGTTACAAGCTCCGTGCGAAATGAAAATATTGCCTTTAAAGCGCCCGGTGACTGTAAATAATGTGAGCTTTTCCTGGCGGACTTCGTTTCTATAAAGCTATGACATTCTATAAACCGTGACATTTTTTCACAAGAGTAAGTTTAAAACACCTCAATTTAAAAAAAAAATAACATAATTTTTCTAGTACTGTGTGTACAGCGGCGAGTGTCGAGTAAAATCGTTTAATGTATAAAATATTTTATCGCACGAAGGGTCGATGACGGAATGTTCTCATGACAGCATTCTTCATTTTTTCATAGTCGTGTTAATTAATCTAAAAATATTTTAAATAACACAGTTCTTATTTGAACGCTTTCTATAATATCACAAATGTAACCCACCACACAAAAAACCCAAAAATAAGTTTTCAAATTAAAACTCCAATAATTCTTTAATATTTTCCCACACAGCTGGTAACTGGTTATTCGTAAACCGGGAATTTTCGTCTTTCTTAAAAAAAAATTATTGCACTTTCCGTTTCCGTTTCAAGATGGTGGTTAAGTGAAAATTATTTTTTCAGGTGTGAATTCGTCGTATTTATTTGGACATCCATTCGATTTTTTCAATATCATGGTACCTAACTGCCTGAATAATAGCAAATAACTACTTATGAAAAATAAGTTTAAAAAAATCATAATCTTATGATTTCGGATTAATTTTAAATTTTTGTTGTTTGTTTTTGGAGACACATCTTCGGATCTACCGGATCTGCCCTGATTATGGACACTGCAACGCTGTCCGAAACGTCGGCTAAAGAAGGAGTTAGCGCAACACGGCATAATACCCCAAAAACTAACAACAAAAATGCTTTTGGCCTTGAGAATCTAAAAACTTACCTAATTTTAAATTTATTAAATAAGAGAAAAAATAGAAACATAGTTTCTTGGACGCAAGATCTACTGTTCACTAAACGACTAGCATATGTTATGAACACAAGAATGACTTTTCTCTTTTCGGTTTGTTAAAAAAGAATAGCGCGATTTTTTGCTGTTGAAAAATCCGCTGTAAACATTTTTCAGTTACACAATTCGTTTATAAGAAAGAAGACGAGGTTACAACGGAACTGAATGACTGATTTCTCAATTTTTTCGATTCATATAAGTAGATCTAGTGCCAGTCAATAAACAATACTTGTATTTAAATAGAATCAACTTCTCTCTTCAAAGGCCCTATAGGTAAAAAATCTACAGAGTTCAGGTATCTCATGTCATAATTTTCAATCCAACCGGCTTTACTAGACGAAATCTCTTTATTTTGCGTTACCGCCAATTATTTATATAATCAAATTCGAGGCACAGATTGCCAGTATCTCCCTTTCATCTTGTAATAGCAACCAGTACAATATCGTGATTCTGTTCTGAGGTAGATTTGGTCTCGTCCTGGTGCTTTCTCATTGGTCGAGAGAATCTTAAAATGGATTCAATGCCGAAAGAGGCACATAATGCGAAATAAATTTGAGGTCAATACAGTAGATTCTTGATCTCAAAGATACTTTGGCCAACAGACTGCGAACTTATAACGATATATATTTCCTTATTAGAGTTATATATTACCTACATGATAAAACATTTTTCATATAAATTATATAACCGAGATATTTTAAAACCACCTGTTCCGATAAATTGTAAGTCTACTGTACGTGGTAATTAACTATTTAAAAAAGATTATTCAACAAACTATACTAATTTTTCCTTCACAATCCCAAAAAAATTAATTAAAAATGATTTTTTATCTATAGCTTTGCTTTTATAAAAACTTTCCATGCGACTTCTCTTCTTTCTCTTATTGAACACCTGAGAAAAAAACAACCCGTGTAAAACAAAGTTTTTTAACTTTATTTATTATTTTGATTAATAGACGTACACATATAAAAATGTATATATTTAAATTGGTTTAACTTAGGATTTAATTTCGTTGTAAACTATTAAAATGTGTTATTATATAAACGTGCATCGCGTTTGTGTGTGAGTGCCACCAGACCCGACAGCATAGACATCGGCAACGAGTCTATCTGCCGAATTTCAGCTCGGTGGTATATTGGGAAGTGGGTTAATTTCCAGTACCAAGATTGAACTTCATTCATTCAATAGAGAATTTAAAACAAAATAGAAAATAGTAGAATTTAAAAATGTAAAAACCAAAAATGCTTCTCGTCTTATTTTTTCACAGTTGTATAAATTTTTTAAAGATTTTTGTGACAGAATTTGAACAATTCATCAAATTTCAAAGTTTTATTCAAGTTCTAATACAATTTCAGTTTTGTAAAACATTTGGCCAATAATAAGATAATAACAAAACTCGAATATACCCTTCACAAAACTTAAAAATCAACTTTGCAATTTGATGAATTGTTCAAATCTGTGAAACAACCCATAATAACTGTACAAATATGATAGACAAGGAAAACAATTTATTTAAAAAAAAAATATTTATTAAATTTTAAACCTCATTGTAATATAATATATATTTTAAAATATGCAACAACTCTCAACGAAAACATTGCAAATATTTTTTATTAATTACATTTTTTCATTGAGTGTTGTTAATATTTTTCAATGCTGGAATAATGTATAATACATAAAATATACCTACAAAAAGGTAAGATTGAACTCTATTTGGTTCACTTGGCCACACAATCAACGATGTATACGAATAAAATAGCAAATTTTCAATACGCAATATTCAAATACGAACTTGAAAACTACATACAAATTGCCTTTTGTCATAGAGCAATGAACACCGCTGCTTCTACTTACGGGTTTCTGAAAACACATTTAAACACCAAACCGCTCCAAAGAACACATTAGTAACACCTGAAAGTATTACGCTAACTCAAGCTGCTAAACTGCACGTAACTGCACATCGCATAAGTATCACATGTCTCATATAACTGCCAGGTATGTCACTTAAATAATGCCGGTGTTTTCTGCTGTCTGGTAATATGACGTGCTATGTAGTTCTACCCTTACATGAATAGCACCCTACGGAATGCCTTCTAAACTCATTAATAAGCCAGGAACTCTGACTGCAAACTGCACATGCGAATATCATCACACCGCATTAATTGTCAAACTCACGTGCATGACAATGAGGAACTGCAGTCGATTCAAAAATATACACATTAATACTGACCTTCAAACTTTAAAATCCCTTATATTTTTATTGTTACAGTTTGTTTTAATAATTGAAATATTTTTCATTAATTTTTCGGTTCTCCCAAAAACGCATCAAATTTCTGGACATGACTCGTGACGTCACCTACGTTTTTTTTCAACGATGTATTTTGTATGGGAATGAAATTTTTTATTCTTAAAAATACCCGCTTTTATCATCGAAGAACACTATTTAAATGTTAGCATCTCATCGCCAATGTTAGTAATTGGTTAGGAATTGACAATATGTTCGCATGAACGTTTATGGTTGAACGTGTGTCATTTGTTACGTGTTTTAATATTGGGCATCAAGTATTAATCACCCTGTATACTTTCGATGAAAAGTACGAAATTTTCGATATCCAAAACCAAAATATGAGTTTCTCTTCAGCAAGCTCTTCAGATAGTATTTATTTTTTAAGAAAAATGTGTCACAGCAGAACACTAACATTAAAATTCATGGTTTTCTTTACAATATTTTTTTGCATAGTTTCAGTAATATTATTCATGGATAGAACACAGAATTTAAATTGCATTAATGAACCATTAGTAATTTACAAAGCTTTCTTATGCGTAAAACGGGGAAAAACTTCGTGATTTCACGGGCAATTAAGTGTAAAAATATACCAAGTCACAACGATGATGAATGTTTCTCATTTCTTAAATGTCAGGACAACGTAATATTGCGGTAGGTTACAGCCAACTCGCGTGTGTTAGGACTGTGAGGTTTACAAGCAAAGTTCATAGTGTTTTGGTGGAACTCAAGCAAAACCTATTGAAGACAGTTCGTTTTAATATAATAAAGGGAATGTTGGGTCCCGAACTCAAAACAGCTTTCATTTGAAGTGTAAGTATGTACTCGGTACTCATATATTTCTATGAGAATGGTAATTACCTAAATATTCGTAAGCACAGTATTTGCGCACACATATCTTAGTATATTAGTATCTTCAATATATTAACTTTACCTATATGTACACAATATATTACCTATGCCTATAAGTACACGAATATGTGTACCTTTATGTACATAGAAAGAGGATGGATAGTTGGATTTGAAAACGTTTCCAAATTTTTAATTTTAACTCAAAGGTTATAGAACATTTGTCATATCACTAGATAGACAGACAGATATATTGACGATCAAGGACTTACTTATTAATGTGACTACCCTTTCAGTTGACAATGTATTTAGAGAATAACTTCTTTTAACAGGAGACTGTTGTAATTATTATTGAATTCGAACAATAAAAAAACACTATAAAATAATCTAATAAATCCAAAAAGCTTTTTTTATATTAACTTTTGTGTCAACTCTTTCACGATAGTAAGCTCCAAATAATATTTTACACAATAATACGTTTAAAATTGTCTAAAGAATTTAAAAAACATCGTCGTTTCAAAAATCTTTTAAAAAATCACTACACGGCACTACTCGTTATACATAGATGCAATGTTAATAAATAAATTAAGTGGACATGCGTCTTCTCTTGTCTAGCCCCTTAAATCTTACGTGAGCCTTCCATGCGCTTGAGGAGATGGATGGACCAGATTGGCCGTTTTCACGCCCAAATTTACGGCCGCCATAAAGAGTTAAATACTCCTTCGGTCCGCCGCCCACCCCTTAATGTTATCCATTCGCTTTCTAACGTTTAATATAAATCCTGTAAATCAGCGTGGATTAAATGCGTTTCTTCGCCTTTACTCGGAACCAAAGATATTAGAAGAACGAGATGTGCTATGAGCAGTTCATACTGTGTGGAATTGTTTTGCCGAGTGTCGCCAGTTTTGTTCACCAATACTACTGCACACCTTCGCTGACGCTAAAGTATCCGCACTAATACATAGAACAGATTTCTGTGCGTACACGTCCCGATACCGTTCAAAGTACCCTAATTAGGTAGTACTCCGCCTACGGTCCGGCGGCCAACATAGCATATCTCGTTCTTCTAATATCTTTGCTCGGAACAGTCAGCAGTCAGCATTACCCTAACAATGCTATGGCAGTGGTATGGACGATTATGTTTCCTGATCCAAAACAATACATAAAGGTAATGGGAACAGTGGGAGCAAGGGCGTATATAAGGGAGGCTTAGGGGGCTTCAACCCTCCCCCCCCTCCCTTCTACTGACCGAAGTATCGCACAGGAAAAATAAAGAATAGTTACATTTTTGGAAAAATCAACAATTTTATTCCCGCTTTATTTATATTGAAATAATATATTGTTGTTAGTATAGGTCCATTAATCAAAATAAAATAGTAATCTTATATTGTGGGTAGATTTTTATCGCTTTTCTGAATTCTTCACATATTCAGTTCCAATTTTGAAAATAACACTTACATTGTAAGCCAATTTAAGTTCATTGAACCAGATAACACGCAGGACGTACAAACAACTGAAACTAGTATATTTGATTTTAACACAGCGCAAAATCGTCTTACGAATCAATATAATGTGTGAAACTTTTTATAAATTGCACGAAAAATATAAATATGGATAACGACTCGGTACTTATATAAGAATGCAATCTGTCCATTAGAAGGGGAAACTTTATTAAATTAGTTCCTTTGATCGAATTGTCTGACAAATAGGCGCAAGTATAGGTTCTGGAAAGTGGAATCCTTTAAGTTCAAAATATTGCCTTATAAACACTCGTTTAATATAAATTGTCAAGGGAAAAGAGTTGAGTAACAGTAACAAGGAGTGCTATAAAATATCTGTTTTATCTCCGGCGTAATTGCCTGTCTCTTCTTAATGTACCAGTTTGAAATATCTAAGGCAGAACACATTAAATAGCGAATGTTTTGGATTACAACGTAAGTTGGTTTTCACATATTTTTTAAATCGTTTAATGACTAATAAATATTACTTTTTTTATTTTTTATTCGCGCTAAGCCAAATATAGAAAGTAATAGTATTTTTTATTAGTGGCCTTTTTGAATTTTATATTGTGGCGACCGTAATTCAATACTTTGTAAGACGACTTCAGTACTCTACCAGCTCAGAAAGCAAAATTTTCTACAGCTCATCCAAAAAAATAGCAAAGTAATTATGTTTATTGTTTCAAGAGTTGAACAGAAGACAATGGTAGGTTAGGTTTGTTACTTTAAAAAAAAACTAAAACTTACTGAACTTACTGAATATTATAAAAAGATACATATGTCTTTTAATCAACAGAATACAAAATGGACTTATACACACGAACACAATATTTATAAAAAAGTGACAAGTGCTCGCACTCTATACAAAACAACATAATAAACTATACACTAACTAGTAAAGACTGAAAGTGGTATCAGAAGCATAGGCCGTCAGGGTATTCACATTTACAATCTCCTTGGTGAGTGAGTCTGAAAACGGATAATCGAATAACATTAAATATATCTGTTCGATCATAAGATAAGTGACTAAAATTAAAATGCAGATAATGTGGAATAATTTTATGTATGATAATATTATATAATAGACATTTCGTGTTATAAGTAGATTTTGTAAAATTATAATTATTTAACAATATTATTATTTAGATTTTAATTATGTAATCAGTAAGACAGCTAAATATTCATTATAAATAATAAATATTTTGAATATTTAACAACAAAATATTAAAAGAGTTTGGTTTTCGTTCGTCTTATGACAGGTTGTTTTATTTGGGGTTTAATTCGTATTATTTCACTGTTTTCTGTCTATTTCATTAAACAATGTGTTTTATTTTTCATACCTGACTAAACAAAAACATATTTTCAAATTTTATTATGAATACATTTTCCATAAAGTAACAACTTATATTTAGAATATTTTTCACAAACAAAAAAATCATCAGCATCACTAGCTCCCAGATTCCACACCGAAAAACATATATGTATCTGCCGTATCATGCGTGACTAAATTGACTTTAAACGAGATTTGTTCGCAAACGAGCTACTCCACAAACCATGATATTATACCTTTTGACTGTTTTGAAGTTTCAACAAATAGAAAAGCAGAGTTCTAAAGGTCACACAAATAAACAAAATTTAAAATATTCCCAAAAATCAGAAATTGCCTCAAAACATCAAAGAAATAGGATTGTGCCAACGGCGAGTATTTAAAAAGAGTTGATTATCGTGAACGTCAACGTTTCAACGTCAATCATTCATTAAAAAATTGTGTTCGTTTGTAAATAATGTGTTGAAATTGTATTGATTTTTTTTATTTAGCTGCAATTTTGTGAAAATTTGGGAAAATATATGTGACCACAAATAAAAGAAACAAGAGAGGACACATCCTGTGCTGTGTTCTTATCCAAAGAAAAAATTCGGATGTTGTACCTGTTTTAAGGAAGCTTGTACTATTCTATAAAAAATACAGGTCAGTATACAAGTGTATTACCCAAGGGAACTTTGAAAAACCTTTCTTCCTATCAATATTTGTCGTATTAATTATTTACTTTGGCATGGGAAATTCAATATCTCTGAGAGTCACGCGCAGAGCTATTTTTCCCAATATCTGTTGAAATTTATGGTGTCTTTAGCAATAGCTTTTCTAAATGTATGTACACGAATAGCTGTGTGAAAGGAATCTTGGTATTGGAATAAAAATGATTTATTTAGTTTTTCGCTGGTTTAAGGTGTTGCTCGCCAGCTTTCAAGTTACATAATCGGAGAGTTCCCAAGGAAGGAAAGAAATATGTTTGCGCTAAAACGATTTGTTAGTTTGTAGATATATTTCAATAAAATAATGAACAAAACGAAGTGAATGATGGAAATAACGATTTGTAATTATAATCGATGAAATACAAAAAGATGTATATTTTTTATTCATAGTTAAAAACGTGTTTTAAGAATTTACTTTCATCTTAATAATGATACGTAGATAATTTATATAGGATCATACTTTCGACACACAAGTATCACCTTTAGGACGCATAATAACTATCATTAAAAATTCGTTATTGCACCAGGTATTAAGTTTCTTTCGCGTATTTTGTTTACATGTCTCTTTTAAGCAAGAGTCAACTTATTGGTTAAATGATGCCTTCAAATGAATTAATTTTATATTCATGTGGCCACTTCAGTATTAAAATAGTCAAAAGATTAGATTTGCAACGAAGTGTAGGTAGATTGGGAGGTACGCTTGTCGCCAGGAAACTAATGAAGTTATAATTTTAAAGACATTTTTATTTCGTATCTACTAAAAACTAATTTCGTCCATAAGATTTAGATCCATCTAGTGGCCAGCACAAAGCTGGTAGCAGTGATAGCTTATCGCATGTCCGCCTCTCTCATGTCCTTCATTAAAGGTAATTTAAAATCCCTTGTGCAATTAATAAATCCCCTAATGCAATCAGGCCGTGTAACCTCGTCAATCCCTTTACGGGTTCCAATTAACTTGTCCCACATCCTAAATAATGAAGATGGTTTGTTGTTTTTCTTTTAAATATTCAGCAATACACACGAGGAACCGGGGAAGCTATAAACCTTCGAGGACTAGCTGCTCTATCCTTGTGGGGTGTTTTATTTTCTAAATGAAATTGATCCACTATTATATGAATTGGCTCTTGTGCTGTTTTGTATGTGCAAGTTTGTATAATCGATCAAAGTTTTATAAAAACTCCAGCTGAGCTTGTCTTGTTACCCGGATATAGTATTTTTAGGCACATCATCATTTAGGAGCTTCAAAAAATATGGGGAAATTCTTTGGATTCTGAAAATATTTTAAGGATCTTAATTTATTTATTGTTATTAAGTTTAATTTGTAGAACTCCATTTTATTTTTTTATTTTTTATATATACAATAATATTATTATTGGGTTTATAAAAACAGTTTATTTTTAAACAAGTTCTGCTGTGTAATTATTATTACGCGTGACAGCTGTTTCGCCCTCTGAAGGCATTATCAAACTGTGGGTAGCCCACTTACAGACGATAAATTTATATTATTTCTAGGTAGGTATTTTAATTTCATTTACTGATTTCTTAATTGATTTCTAAGTAAAATATCAAAAATTATTAATGGTTATTACCCCAGCAAAGTTTCCCCAATTAGTGTAATGTTTAAATTTGACTGAATGTCTTTATGTTAGTTATTCCCAAACGATGACTCATAGGGTTATTTTAATAGCATAATTAAGTACTTCATAGTGCACTCATATTTGCATTAGGTTTGAAGATATCTAGTAGGGGTGAACGAATTATATTTGTTTGTTCATTAATTAGAATAGCTTTTGGATTATTAGAGTTTTTGTTAATTTCTAACTGCTCTAAAAGATTCAGTTTACGGCCTTTATTTTGTATGTGTAACGGAGTTGGTTTATTATTATCATTAAGTGAGTGATTTTCATCTAGGAGATGTTTGGCAAATTGAGATTGTATTTTATTATTATTTTTAAAAGATCTTATATGTTCTTTAAACCTAGTGTTAAAGGACCGGCCCGTTTGTCCAACATAAACAGCGTTGCATTCGTCACACTGGAGTTTATAAATGCCACTATTTTGTAATTTGAGTACCTTACTTTTTGAGTTTTTAAGAGATGATCCTAAGTTGTTATTTGTGCGGAAGGCAATATCTAAACCACACTTTTTGAGGACTTTGGCAATTTTATTAGATGTCTGTCCGATGAATTCTAAACACCCGAATTTATTATTCGTCTTATTATTAGTCGTTGGGTAAATTAATTTAAGGTTATTTTTGTGTTTGTTATTATTAATTATTTTTTCAATGTCTCTACCATAGTTTGATAATGCCTTCAGAGGGCGAAACAGCTGTCACGCGTAATAATAATTACACAGCAGAACTTGTTTAAAAATAAACTGTTTTTATAAACCCAATAATAATATTATTGTATATATAAAAAATAAAAAAAAAAAAATAAAAAAAAGGATCTTAATTCTTTATTCTTATCTAAGAAATGATGAAAATTAAAATTAAAATGTTTTCTGGGAGTTATATGTTGTATTTAGTCACATTATCGTAGCCTTTGTTAAAAAAAATATTTTGTTGTTTTTTTTTTAGCCTTTTTTTGCCTACACTGTAAATAAATAAATGTTTAAATCTTTATTGCGGCAGGGGGAGAAATTTACCTACAAGACATAATGGCTATATTATTTAATCGGTGTCTAGGAGTCAAATTTATCAAAATTCGGAATGAATTTCATTCAAAACAATTTTGTGGATTGGGGTGGAAGGTTCCAAAGAATAAGTTTGCAACATTTGAGTTTGAAGTTTGATTCATTTTTAAATAGTTTAGTAATGTTAGTAAGTGGGAAGTAATTTTTAAGTGAATCTAAACAAAATTATTGGATATCTCACTTTCTAAATCACCCATGACATTTCCGCAGCAACATTTTCCCAATTTTCCGAAATGATGCAGATAAATGTTTTACATTTTCATGAACTATATTAACGCTGTGGTTTGTCATAATTTAACTAAATTAAACAACTTGTTTGAAACCACTAATTATTTTCATCGTGAGTGTTTTCTTGAGGTTGGAAATTATTTTAATGCTGTAAAGTTGCCATTTAATATACTAAATTTTTCATTTTGGTTAAAATAACTGCGTAGGTACCGCACATATAGCATAGGAAATTTTAAAATATTTTCAAGCTGTGGTTACGTTCAGATGATAATTCTTAAAAGCGATCACATGATTTATGTTTGGTAATAAATTTATGGATTTCGCTGTGATTGCATAAGACGCTCGTGAAGCAGCATTGATCTAGAGCCAATATTGCCTTCGTTCTCATGTTTGACAAATGTAATGTACGTGATATTTCAGTTTTGGAGAACCTCAGTGAGATGGTGTTGAAATCGTGAATGATTATCAATTTATTATAATATTGATAGCTTAAATAACATGGTGTGCACGTATTATCAAGTTTCTAATAAGTGAACATTTCTTAAATATTAACAACATTGGAAAAAAAATAATGTTTCAAGCAATTTGTCTAATTATGAAAATAAACACACAGTTTTTTTTATTTATTGTTTTCAAGTTTAATTTGTAGAACTCCATTTTAATTTTTTATTTTTTTATGTATTCAATAATATTGTTATTGGGTTTATAAAAACAGTTTATTTTTAAACAAGTTCTGTTGTGTAATTATTATTGCGCGTGACAGCTGTTTCCCCCTCTGAAGGCATTATCAAACTGTTTGATAATGTTTGTTTTTTGAAAAAGTTTGATAATGCCTTCAGAGGGCGAAACAGCTGTCACGCGTAATAATAATTACACAGCAGAACTTGTTTAAAAATAAACTGTTTTTATAAACCCAATAACAATATTATTGAATTTATAAAAAATAAACACACAGATAATTCAACCATGGGAACCATAAGATTGATTTAACATAGTTTTTTAAAAACTAAAATAAATAAAATATTAGACAAATGATGCAGTAGATATAGTAAAATAGTGTTTTCAAATACAGTGAAGCCACGAAGTATATACCTACATGTGATTTATGTATTTTATAAGACGATTATTTGTATTCTTTACTAGTGGAACCTCCAATGCTCCGCTATTGCTAATGTCTTTCTCGGGCGTCTCTGACTCCTTCCACCATTTACTACTATATACCACAATGTTACTGTTAAGGCGATGCCATACGTAGCAATGCAAATTCAGGTTTTTTTGGAAATCACTTAGAAATGTTGTAGATGCTTTAATTAAATACTGCGAGTAGAACACATCTTGGCCTACTAAATGATCCAGTATTTTTTAGATAAGTCTTTTAATAAGCCTAGAAAAAATAATGTATCAGGCTTATAAAAACTGCCTTAAAGTTCAAAATCCCCTACTTACGAACCCATTAACCCATCGGTTACGGTTTTATTGTATAATGTGGCAAATTAAGTTTTTTATAAAATGATAGTAAAAAAAAAAATATTTGTGCCTGAACGTCCGCTAAATAAAATAAAAGCCACTTTTTGGCGATGTTTTTTTTCTTGTATTTATCAAAAAAGACGGATGGTGTTGATAGGGAATTTAAACCTTATCGCCATCTACATAAGGGGTGTTATTGTTAGCGGCTTGATTCAAAATGTCACACGACGTATGGCATCGCCTTAAAAAACTAAATCGCATATACTTTAATTCAACACCGTATCTCATTCCGGTGCAGAGATATTGCATTAAGTGTTCCTAGGGCGTCCTCGACTTCTACCCTTCAAACTACTCTCTAAACACTTCTGGCACTAATAAGTACAAACTTTGAAAGTTTCAGCGATATTTTCGGATTTAGCGAACACAAACTACGAAGGCTGAATTTTTATACATTAAGATTGAAATGTGTAACACTTTTTGATTTTGTTTGAAACCAGTTATTCAATTTTCATCTTGTCAAGTCAATTTAACATTACGCTATTCTTATCGGGTAACAAATAATCTTAAATAAAATACATAAACAATCTTATCTACCTAAGTGCCTACACATAACATATTTTTACTTCTAAGAATTTCGTTCATGATATTATGAATAGAAATAGGCATATGATTAACTTTTTCAAATTTGAAATATGGCTTTATATTGCTTACTGAGCGTTTATTTCTCCCCTGACGTTCCTATTATCGAAGAGTTAAACCGTTGCTTTGATGTTTTTGAATAAAAATTTCCTTCTACCTTTCATTTATATAGCATTGAATCATTTGACTTCCGCCTAGGTGGCCCAAACACAAATAATATAAAATGATGTCAATACATAGTAGATACATGTATAAATATTTCATCGCAAAACGTGATTGTATTTTGTACACTTTTAAGTGTACTATTATGAATTACTTAAATTACTTTTTTTATGAAGTATTGACTAAGAATCGTCTTCATTGGACACAAAAAGGAGACATAATAGGCTCCGCCATACGTACACTTCGGAGCGGTGGTACCGCCGCACAGAAGTCTCAATGGACTGCGCTGTAAAACCGTCAATTTACCTTTAGCGGCCTGGAGTGGCGCGTGGTACCGCCACTCCGAAGTGTACGTGTGGCAGAACCTATTGTGTATGCCAGTGTTCCGCAAACTTTTTATGTTCACGGTACACCTAACTAATCAAGAAATTTTAACGGTACACCAAAGAAAAAAAAACAAGGTAAATTTTGGATAGGATTGGCAAGGCTTATTACGAATAACGGCGAACTTTGAGGTTCAACTACGAAAGCTGCATGTCATCATAATTTAAAAAAACATCCCAGGTTTTGAATGGTTTGTTTGGCAAAGCAGGGTTTGTCTAGCCGGGTTTGTGTAATTATGATTGATATTTATCACATAACAGTGACAGAATGACCGCGAACTGTCACCGAATCGGTTCGAGAAGTGAATTTTAATTTTACCCAATTGATAATTAAAATTCATATTTTTCCGCCGCCACCAAGCCAAAAAGTTTCCTTTTATAGTAATTACGGCATATCTAAAGTTTTTTTCTAAAAATTATTCGTAATAAGCGTGGCCACTCCGATCCAAAATTTACCAAAAACAATATTTTATTAATATTTATTATTAAAATCAATATAACATGAAAAGATGTTTAATGCGAAATGTGAGCCTGTTTAACTGAACACAGACGATCAAAATTTGGAACAATCGTTGATAACGCTGCTCGCGTCTCTTCGTAGATCGTCCTCAGGCGTTCTCTTTTTTTGACTTTATCGTAGTGAGAGTTAAAAACCCCAATTTGCATAAATAGGTCGTGGCAAATGGTAATAGAATTGCAATAGCTCGCTTTGACAGCAGTGGATACTCATTTTTTTACGTGGAGTCAAAATGAGCTAACTCTGTTTCAGAAAATTTTAATTTTAGTGTCCGATCAGTTTTAAGCTCCATGAATTCTTCCTGCTCGTTTATTGGTAAATGTCCAAGGGAAATGCTTTCCGAAAATGGATTTCTTACCCAGTCCATAGGTTGCAGGTCACACTTAGGAAAATATGAGTTCATTTTTTCTGCTAACAGCTCTAAGTGTTTCACTATCAAAGCCTGCATTTTTTTTCTGAATCGGCAGCCATGACATTTGGAAACATTTTGTTACTACCATTGGTAGCGTGGCTGATCCATAGCACCAACTTAGCGCGAAAGCTTTCAATCTTGTGCAAAGACGTTCAAATGTTACAATTTCTTCCTTGCATTTTTTTGTTCAGCTCATTTAATTGAGCGAATATGTCCGCCAGATATGCAAGTTTTGCTACCCATTCTTCTTTTTTAAATAGATTTGCAATTAATAAAGTCAATTAAGTTCGCGACGACACACCCAAACACTAGCATTAACGAATGACTACTAAACAAGCGGGCGCAACGTCGCCGTCGTAATTCGTAATGTTATGTTGTCACGCGCATGCACCCCGATAGCTCGTGCGCAATCACGTGATAATGTAGCAATAGCACCCCACTTATGTAGTGTAGCACACGTGATAATATGACGTAGCGGCGTAGCACACGGCCACTTCGCAGCGATCGAGTCCCACCCACGCCACCTCCGGCCGCCGCGCCGCACAGAAAAGCAAAGACCGATTTACAGAGCACTTTGTGAGAAGTGACGCGGGACTCGCGGCACACTTACAAATGGCCACGGCACACCAGTGTGCCGCGGAGCACACTTTGCGGAACACTGGTGTATGCGATACTAACACACGGAATGACTCGTTAATGTTCCGTGTCGTGCCGTTTGATACAAATCACAAATGTAGCAATCAATCATATCAATTAGAACAACATTGTTGAACCCGTCACCTCCGGATTGTTAGTCGAGAGCCTTACCCCTCTACCACGGAGGCCGTCAAAAAGTTTACACTCCGAAACATTCAGCATAATACTTTTTTTTATTAAAAAATAATACAAGATTTCAAATTATAACAGTACGCAAAATATATTTTTTCCTAATTATTCTACTACTCCATTATGTGAGCTATACACAAAAAGAAAATAATGCTTAAGGCGATGCACTACGTCGTGTAGTATTTTAAATTGAGCCGCTATCAATAACAACCCTTACGTAGATGGCGATAAGGTTTAAATTCCCGCTTAACACCATCCACCTGTTTTGATTTATGCAAGAAAAAAACATGGCCAAAAAGTGCCTTTTATTTTATTTTGTGGATGTTCAGGCATAAATATTTTTTTTTCGATCATTTTATAAATAACTTAATTTGCCACAATATACAATAAAATCAAAACCGAAAATGGGTTCGTAAGTAGGAGATTTTGATCTTTAAAGCAGTTTTCATAGGCTTTATACATTATTTTTTTCTGGGCTTATAAAAAGACTTATCAAAAAAATACTCAATTATTTCAAAGGCCAAGATGTATTCTACTCGTAGTATTTAATTAAAGCATCTGAAACATTTCTAGGAGACCAAATTTTCAAACCAAAAACACATGATTTTGCATTACTACGTATGGCATCGCCTTAAAAGGCGATGTGTAAACAATATTCAAAGTCTTAATTAATAACTACAAACGTAACAAAAATATACATATAAACATTACTTGAAAGAATTCAATTAAGGGTGCCCATCAGACAAACCAGACAAAACCACATATTAAACATCCCTCATTGTAATACTAACTCAAAACAAAATACATTCATTCACCGGGCTTCCCATACTTTCAAGAATTCGTACAACATATCTGACTTATTTACCACAACACCTCGCAATTTTAAATCTAAAATCAAAAAATAACATTTACATTCGCATGTTACTCATCACATAGACTAGACCCATCCCATACCCCTCCCTTACTCCATCCCATTCCATCCCTATAGGCCAATGTAACTTTTTCTCTTTTATATTCACAAAATAATTCAAATACATCAGTGGAAACCTATTATTGGTTGTATTATATATTACTTATATCGCTTTATATTATAAAACATTATAACTGTTGGTTTTCCAAATAAAACAAAATAAAAAATAAATAAAATAAAATACAAATTAACAAAATTCAATCTTCAAATTAACTACAAACATAATTCAATACACACAATTTTAGAGAATTAGTATTATAACAATGGCCAAAGTTTTTTTTAAATGCTAGATTTTATAGATTAAGTATACGTATATTAAGGTACAATATTATATGATTATCAAAATTCAGGAAGTTAATTTGCTCTTCGAATTGTTCATACTTCAATTTCTCAATTACCTACATTTTGTTTTTGGACGATAATATATACCATTTCACACCTAAATACATGTAGTGGTAGAGTGGCTATTAGGTCCCTTGTTTTGAATCTATTGCTTATGCTATCTAAGGGGTGAATTTTATTTATGAAATATTCTCATTGAATTTTATGTAAGGCGTTTGTCTTACACAATATGTTCTATGTACATCTCATTTTTATTTAATTTTAGTGTGAGCTAACCAATATTGATTCAAGTTTTTACCCCGCCGAGCTTCGAAACTGAGACATTTAGTTCAAGAACCAAGGAGCTTAATGCTCTGTAACGGACGTGGTCAAAAGACGCCGTCCATGACTTATCTTACAGAGACGCCCCCGACTTAATATTCAATTCACTTACGCGGCTTATCATCTCCTGACACTCCTTTCTCCTTCCATTCATTTTACATATTCAAACCAAAAGCGTCTCGTTCTAAATTTAATCCACTGCACCCTATTCGCCCTTTCATACATTTAGAAATATAATTGGTTATTAGAAATAATGGAAAAAGAAGACCATTTTTTTATAAATACAAATGATGGGTTTGGAAAATTCATGATAATCATTCAATGATCACAGAATTTGAATAGTAAATTCATCAAATTCCAAGGCAAAAATTAAAATTCTGTTATCCAAGTACTATGAAACGACGGGTCCATGATTAAATAGAAAAAGAATTTGAATAAAACTTTCACAGAACTTGAATCTTAACTTTGAAATTTGATGAATAATCAAATTTTGTGAAACAACCCGTCCAAACTATTTAAATACTTTCTTATGGTAATTTTATCATAAATTTTCAATGAAATATGTACTAACTATACGCCATTTTTTTAAATTTGAAATAAAAGAAAAAGCTTTTCGAATTGATGTTGTCAAATAACATAAGATTTTTCGATTCCTTAGATCCCAAATAAGCTAACGAAATTAATTATTTAGCCAAGAAAATATTCGATAATTTGGGGAAGTTGAAAACTTTCAATTAAAATCACAAAAAGTAAAGCAAAAATAAGCTTACTTTGTACGTACGTATACTCCCAAAACACAGTGGTTTTATTCTTTAGTGATCGGAACTTTAATCTCATTTTAATCGAAATATTTTCTAAAAGTTGATTACTGAAAAAAATAGTGGCATCTATGAATTAAAATCTCTTTGTTCCCAAGCAAGAGTGGGTACCTACCTATTATGCATTTTTTCTATATTTTTCTTAGTAATTTATTTGTATCTGCCTAAACGGAAAGTCCTCAAATGGATTTCCTCGGCTGTTTCCTGTTTTTTTCTCTCGCTACAAAAGATCGGACGGGCCTCATAGGCTGCCGGGAATTTCCCGATGGGCCTATGTTATTTGTGGCACAAATTTCCGACGGCTATAAACAAAACACACTATTAGCCCTTAAATTTTTCAAAGGGGGCTGTTTTATAGTAAGTTTCTTATACAGATTTTATAGGTATGTTTCTTGTAGAGGCATAGCGAGACTTCAGTATCGAGAGAAATATACTTTTTTCTGCTTCTTACAAAACTTTCACTAAAGCAGGTGGTTAGATTCAGATCAGGTAGATGGGTCCTTCGTGGGATAAGAAAGGTAAGATGGGTGCTTTACATTTTGACAGCCTCTATAGCGTTGGTCACATCATGAGGGGCGAAAAATTCAAGATTGCCCAAATGATAATCCAGAGAGAGATTGATGGATGACGTAGTAAAAAAACACACCAAATCTCAGGACTTTGAAAATTAATTGACTGTTTGGAGCAAAGGTCTGCAGGGTCAAGATTTTCCACTTCAGATAGGGAAGGGCACCAAAAAAAAGAAGCACGACGTAATAGTCTATGCACAAGTATCGACTACTGTCTTAAAAATGTGCAGCAAATATTTCTATAAAAAGCACAAAAGACAATTATTAAATTAATTCTTCAAGTACTTTATAAGCTGCTCCACGTTTTGTTAATTAGACAACTTTACAACATATTCCCTTATAATGTCATAAAAAACAACCAGGTCTTCAACAAACCTGACCCTTAACGTCTCACTAAAGTAGTCCACCCACGGACAAAAATTTGAGTACTATTCCAATAAATTTTATAACTGTATGCCACCTACTTTGAAACAACCTTCTTATAATTCACCAATACGCAGACTGGAAAAATACTTCAGCTACGCAATTTTTCCAAATCCTGTTCACCTCATTGGTATATTATATTTAGATGAGACATGAAGCAAAAGAATAGGTTCCACGTTTTTTACTTTTGCATTATAATAATAGTTGAACACGTTTCGACGAGATATGAGTTCTCAATAGTGCCTCTTAGTCCTATGATTCACCCCAAACTAAACACAATACATTTAATTTGTATGTAAAATAAATAATTAGATCTACTTAAATAGATTATTGTTGTATAATTATTTCGTAATATTTTTAAATACTCGCAATAATTAACATCTACATTCCTTCTGTTTTATTATCTATCGTCCTCTAACTACATTCATAACTTCACTTCATGTATTATCAATTATGTTTTCGCTAATTTGTTACTACATTATGTCTATGCAATATAATGATGTCCTTAAACCGCTACTAATCTTAAAATACAATACTGCCGCTAAGGTTAGAACCACAGTATCTGTCCTCCTTGAGAAAATCAAGGACGATGCTAAGTTTTACTTACGACGGCATCATAACACACATCTAAATCATGCGAACACCTTAGCAGAGGTTTTCCTAGTGAGGTGTTCATTAAAAACTACTACTAACCAATTCAGTTACTGACTATTAAAATATTTTTTTTAACTGTTACTTTTTATGTAAAATGTGTGTAAGAGAATAGAAAAAAATAAATAAGGCCTATTGAGACATATAGAAATGAAATATAATAATATACTCGTACATTTAGGTACTCCTCGTTACAGTGCGGTTGATTCTCACAGTAGATATCCCTTCTGTGAAAGACAACAATTAAACCAAACGTTGCTTTAAATAGATTCATCTGTGCTTCACAACCAAATCTGAATAAGTAGGAGTGTCCCAATCTTACCGTTTCCCTTCTTCCACCCTATCCGAACTTTATTCAATATCACAATATTCCCAGAATGTGGGAAGGTTTGTTCGGAATCACGTTAGAAAATTAAAGAAGTAAAAATATTAAAGATTTATCTGCCTCAGAAAATTTAACTTTAGAACTTGGAAATCTTTAGCACCCACCCATTAGAAAAATAGTAAATTTAATCATTAACGCAATACTAAAAAAAGTCCCATATTAAAAACAACAACAAAAATATTATAAAGAAGTTAGAAGTATGCTGAAGAATAATTCATCTCCTCGGTTTCATTTTGATTCTCGTTTACTGGTAATAAAATAGTTTTGTTAAATAAATTTCTAACATTATTGAAGTAAGCTTCCAGTTCGTTATAATAATATATCAAAGTGATATCATATGTCTATCTCTCTTGAACACAGCGAGGATAGAGATACATCACAATCTTACTGGAAAAACTACTACTGGCTATCTGGAGAGAATGATCTTGAAAACCTTCCCTCAAGTGGCGTAGACACCTAGACTGAAGGGGGGTGCACTGGCTCCTATCGTCATGTTATAACACTGTTGAGAATTTTATTTTACGATGAAGATTCAATATAGCTACAAAAATTCAACAGAAAGATAAGAATTCAATATGGCTACGAAAATTCAAGATAACGATGAATATTCAACACATCGATGTAAATTCAGTAAGTTGAATATTCAAGAGAACAACGTGAACTCAATGTAATGTTGAGAATTCAACATAAAGAAGAGATTTCAATAAAACTACGAGAATTCAGCAACGATGAGAATTTAATAAATCGGTGTGAATTCAATTTAATAATAAGGATTTGACATTTGGAATTCTACAATGATGGAGGTTTACGTGACGATGAGAATTTAATATAGCGATGAGATTTCAGCATAATGAAGAGAACTCGACATAACATGAGACTCATTGTAAGGCGAGAATTTTACATAATGACGAGAATTCAACATAATAATGAGAATTCTATGACGACATACTCGATACTCAGCTTCAGACCCAGACGTTATGAGTTCTCATTTCAATATCAATTAAAAATTATTGTTCCAGAGGACTGAACGCAGTTGGTGCTAACAAAAAATTGTCACTGGTACCTACTCTTGATATATGGAAGTGAGGCATGGAACGGGCAGAGAAAGTAGACTGAATGCTGTAGAAATGAGATCTCTGAGGCCTATGTGCGGTAAAACCATGTGTGATCGTGTGATAAATGTGGATATCCGCAAAAAGTGCAAGGCTGATGTAAGCGTAATGAGTAAAATTATGAAAGGGACGCTTAAATGGCTTGGTATGTAGAGCGAATGAGCGAAGAAAGGAGTGTAAGGAGAATATATGACGCAAGTGCGAATGGTAGCAGAAGTCGGGGACCGAGGAAGATATGACACGATCAAGTGAATCAGATACTTGAGTAAGAATAATAGAAGAGTATGTATGAGACGATGTATGAATGTGAATGAGGCAAGAAGTGTGTGCCAAGACCTAATTGTTTGGCCGTCCGTCCTCTCTGCCTACCACTGCGGAGAAACGGCATGATGGTTAATTATTTAGTTTATCTCTTCAATTCATTGTTAATTCGGTTAAAAACGGGATTGCAGGCCGTTTCCTGATAAACAGTTAGTAAATTCCTAATATATCGACACACGTGTTCACGCACCTGCATTTGCCTTGAAAACATATAGTGACGAAATGAGAAAATATTAGGACTTTTATGAACACGTGTTCCAACTTATTGATAATATATTCTTATTTTACTCAAAGTTTACCAGGAAACTAATTAATGAATTCGTCAAGGGCCTACAATTCCGTTTTTAAACGGATTACCAATAATTTAGGAGGTTCTTAACAATTTTTTCTCCGTGTACCCTAAGTAACTCAATAGCGCCCCGGTGAAAGACCAGAAAAGGAATAAAGAAATTACTTTAATCGACTAGATCTGAATAACCAGGTATCTCCCAACCTCCTTTCTTCTGTACCTCTTTCCACTCCTCACTCCTTTTGGCAACACAACTTATCCAAATTGGAGATACGAGTATATAAAAAATCCCTCTTGCTCCAGTCTGTTTCTTTATTTATTTTGCAAAAACTGTTTAAAAAACTAATATATATAGATTATATTGCATAACAAGCAGAATGTACTGATAAGATTATATTTAAGTACATATAGTTAAAAGTTAAAGAATATATCATTCCTATAGTTGTTGAAGAACATGTGAAAAATAACTGCATTTCTTTCAGCTGTAGTGTATGGATTCCGTGTGCGGTATTCACATACAAAAAAAAAGTATTTTGAAGAATATTTGACAAACGATTTTTTTGAACAAATTCTTTAAAGTTTTATGATCATTTTTTCGAGCATATAAAAAAACATTTTTCTTTCAAATAGCTGATCATTGATAAACCATGGGGAAAAGGCTCTGCAAGGTATTCGCAGCCTTCAACTAGAGTGCACACGGTCTAAAATACCTTGAACCGAATTTTTTTCAGTAAAAGCTTAACAGCATCTTTGAATCTAAAATGAAACGTGAAAGGATCTATCTGGTGGTGTTATCGTTATCGAAAGGCAATATTAAAAGATATCTCACATGTTTAGATTATCTCGTGTGAATTCAGAAGCACTTAAAGCGTGATTTATTTGAGACCTTTATAGGTTTTAATAAATTATTTTTTTATCTTACAAAGATAATTAATGGCTGTAACATTAATTTTAAGTATAAATGTATTTGTATGTAGATACATGATAATGATATCAAATTTTATACGCTTTTAAAACTGACGGTAATCTTTAAATTTCACTTTATACTAGATTGTTAGTTTGATTGTCATAAAGATCTCTAGATATGGTTAACCTTGAAAGAAATCAATAAATATATATATTAATTTCGAATTAAGCTATTCCACAAATAAAATTAATATCATAGGTAAACATGCATAGATAGATAGATAGCCTCTGTGGTCAGGGGGTTAGGCTCTCGACTAGTAAACCGAAGGTCGCGGGTTCAAATTCCGGCGTGCGCAAGTAAATTGTATTTGATTAATTTGTGTTATTTTCACAATTTATTAATTAAAAATAATATACAGTGGAAGATACTATCAGTATTGAGCTGGTATTAGACCATCATTCGTAATTTAAACATTGCTTGAAATGGCTTTAGCCATGCTTCGTGACCAGATTTGAATAGCCAAGTACTTCCCTTCCTTCTTTTTCCCATCCCCTTCCCCTTCCCACTACATTCAGCCTCACAATATTTCCCAATTGGGGATGCCATAGTCTCACTGACTCCAGAAGGCTCTTGAGCAGTTGAGACTCTTGTGCGGTATTCACATAAAACTCACGTTTCTTATAAAAACTAATAAAATCATTTATTTTTAGATGGAGATAGACTGCTGTATGCATATTCAGAACGATTTTCAATAAGTGGAACAAAGGTGTAAATATTCTATAAATTAAATATTACCACGACATTCAACTGCAAATCACAGTTTATTAATAAGAAACATTAAGATACAAAAACATCGATTATTCAATATTTTTATAAATAAAGTTTTTAAACCAATTCATTTCTTTATTATTTTAATTCGTATAAAATGACGCATCACTTACCAGGATTCAACATTAACATACTTGAAAACACACCGCATGCATCCATCCCTCATATTTTATAAAAAATGCAACGACCTCTTTTCATTCATTCAGAGCGGAAGATCTATTTTTACCGTCGAACAAATACTATTCACCCACACGTTAAAACCACGCGGGTTAAAAATACACCATCACTTCTTTAACTGCAAAGCTTTTAATGTTTGCACTGAAATAATAAACTAAAAAATATTCTCCCCTGAGGGATGAAAACGAACGAAAAATAAAACACACACGCGCGCACTTCAGTTCGAAATAACGCGGCAATTATTTACCGAGTGCGAGCGAGCTTTCTTCGGCGCAAAGAGTTGAGAAGAAGTGATAAGTCGGAGACTCAACTCGGCGTAGCACACCGTAGCGTGCGCTACGATGCACGTGGCGCGAGGCAGGCTACGCGCGCAAAGTGTCGGACCAAACTGAGAGACAGATCGTAGCGGGTGTCTCGCGTAGCGCAGCCAGCGACGGCCGCTTCCCAACACAACATACTCCGCCTAATGCCTAACTATCCTCGACACCCGAGAGCCTACGAATAGTTCGCAAACAAACAAACTAACCAACCAACTCTTTACTGTGCGAGTCGTGACTTGTGACTTGTGACTCGCGACTTGCGGCTATGTGAGGAGATGCTTCGTCACGTAGACTGGCAAATAATAATATTCGGCGCTTGTTAGCGGCTGGCGGATTCAACCCAATCGTTTCACCGCTTACGACATTCTACGCTTTTATTGTAAAGCGTTGACTTTGACTTATTTGCACGGTTGATAAAATATTGACAACAGTTGAAAAGTCAAAACAACTTAAATGGAAATATCAAAACAATAGACTGAATAGACTTTGCTTCGGTATTTCGTTTCGTAAAAAGATAACTGGGTGGTTTATTTATTAAAAAGCCTTTTTATTGAAATGCATCTTTTTCATGAGTTATTATTCTTATTTTATTGTTGACTTGTAGAAAGTTAACAAATTATTATATACAATAATTAGTCGCCTAAAATATCAATACAAATTTAAAATATCTCCTGAGTAAGAATAAATGCCGCCAACGGGCCATATTTCAGGCCACTAATTATTGCTTATAATAATTGGTTATCCTTTATGCTATGAATAAAACCTTGTCTTATAAACATTAATTTATCATGAAAAAAAAATAATTGTAGAAAGTTGTTCCTCGTCTAGGGTGAACAAAAGCATGCAAGTAAAACATTTGATTTTACACTGGCGCAAATGCATTAGTAAATTTTTGTGAAATACCAAAACATATATTTTTACAGACGACGAAGTGTAAAATGAAAAGCCTACTTACTTCACTAAAATCATAAGAAATGCAATTTAGTTTAAGTATATTTGAATTTATTAATACATTATATTTTATTTGTTTACATAATAATTACAACGTTGCATATATTTTTATAATATATTTCAAAAGTGCCATTGATACAGTCATACGTAGTGCTTAACTTTGACTTTGCAAGCTCGTTGTAGGTTTCAAAGAATACATCGAATGGTCGCTCTTCCCAGGGCCGAATTTGGGTATAGATTTGTGCTACTTGCTAGTCTTAAAAATATGTTGTAGTGATGTCCCCAGGTATGATACTCTGGAACTAACATTTGGTTTTGTGCCAAAATCACACCATAAAATACGTGGCCTTTTATTAATTTGAAAAAATATTTTAATAATACAAAACATCTGTGAGTTTCTAGTGAGTGATAGAAAAAAGTTACGTTCCATGGAGACGTGAAAAATAACGCATGATTTTTTTCAATCTTCAAAATGTAAGATGCTTCATACGGTGCCCAGATAATACATTTAGCACAAGTAAGTTGTAAAATAGTCAATTTTACTGGAATATAAATAGGAATGAATGAGAATCACAAAAAAATATTAATTACAAATTAAGGAATTACGAGCCCGTATTTCATACGTTTCATTTTATACGTTCTTTTTTTTAACATTCCCGGGTTACGAATGACTTGACAATATTTGAAAATCTCCTACTACCACCACAGTAAGCGGAAAATGTTACTTGTGTTGTGATGGAGGACTTAGCCAGCCGAGGAATTGAACACACTACGCCTGGGTGGGATCCAAACGCGATGTCAACTGAGCTACCTACCGGTCAAAAACCGGTTCTGCTGCATAAATCATTTACGTGCATGGTGAAATGATTTTTTTTGCTCTCAATAACCCTTAGATCTTTTGCCTGGGTCGGTTGATGAAAAATTTTACTTTGTTATTATTATTAAATATTACGGTGATGAGCAATTTCGCTATTGTGTAAGAGACGATATTGCATTTTGGTTCACTGAAACTTTGAAAGTTTGATCTTGCCCAGTTTGCGATGGAATCTATATCATTTTGCAGAAAGACGCAGTGGATAAGGCTTTTGATTATGCAGTAGAATGGTAGATATTACATTAATATAATAATGAATTGCAGTTCACCGTCTTAAGTTCACTTAAATACAAGTATTTTTTTATAGTTAAAATAATTTGCAAAGCTTGCATTTTTCAAAGCCCGCCAAAACGTTTGAAATCTAACGTGGTACACGTGACGTCATACGTACCTCGATTTTGTCGGTTGACAGTAAAGACAATCCCACTCAGGTCGGTAAGAAATCAACGATTCCCAATTTAAATATTTAATAAGATTTCAAAAAATATATTTTTGATTCCTGTGAAAAATTTGTATACCGCAGTGGCAAACCCGTGTGCGAGCACATTCGCAAAAAAAATCCGCATTCTAATGCATGAGGCCGACCAAATCGTGAGGTAGCGGTGTCAGAAACTGCTTATCAATCGCTGGGCGTTTAAATCTCAGGTTTAAAGAATGGTTTCAATAGTTTCTAACGACGATTTATTAATTTAAAGTACATACAATAAATCTTTTATATTGGGAAACAGCTTTTGCTAAACTATTTGAATATATGTTTTTAAACCATCACTTTTTCTGTCCTAAAAATATATTACATACATTTTTTTATCATGTCTTTCAACGATGAACGTTTTCTGAGTCTGAAAACATAAATTATTTTTGCCAAGGTCAGCTTGCGAGGGGTTCATTATACATTTTACGAGGCAAAGTTTTGAAAGTCATAAATTTCCGAAGGTGCTTGCTTGCAGCCAGAAGATGTTAACGAAGATAGGGGAAATTTTCCAAGGAGGCTCTTTCATCTCATTTCACTGGCCGTAAGTGACAAGGCGTGACGGCTAAGAAGTGCAAAAAATCTTGCCAGTAAACGGTCACGTCTTAGTCGTAAATTCTCACTTCGATATCGCAGATGACATGGATGACCTCCTACAGCCAGTTAATATGACGGAAAGCTGAGTGGTATTATGTCGACTTAAACTGTTGTAGCATATATTTATACCATTCTTGGTATATATAAAGATCAACATTTTAAATGGAAAAAACAAATTTGTGAACTTGTCAAAAGAATTAGAAAATGTATTTATATATTTATAAGACTTAGAAATATTCTTAGACTAGAAAACCTAAAAAGAGTGTACTATGCAATTGTACAATCTATATTACAATATGGTATTATTGGCTGGGGAGGAACTTATAACAATATATTAAATCCACTTAAAATAGTTCAAAGATTGATAATTAAAGTAATATTGAAAAAACCATCCAAATTTTCTACTGAGATTCTCTTTTCAATATTCAATGTACTCACAATAGACAATATATATAAAAAATATTCAATTCTACAAATTTATAAAGAAATACAGTTAAATAACTTACAATTCAATTCATTAGCAAGATATCAAAAAACTATCAAAATCCCAAAACTTAATACAAAGCACACACAAAATACCTATCTCTATCTAGGTATAACATATTTTAACATCCTTCCATTATATCTAAAAAATATTGAAGATATTCAGGAATTTAAAATAAAATTAAAAAATTACCTAAAACTACTATAAAAGTCCATATCTTACTCTTATTATTATTTCCTTCAAATCTTGAAACTGTATTATTGATAAATCTTGCCTATTTCTTACTTATCCCTTTGGTTTTGCAAATATATTATTTACTTACTTACATGATTCCATATAATTGAGCTAGGATTCACTCACCAAACACAAGAGCCTCGTCTCTTTATGGTGAGGAAAAGCTATTATTATTTACCTTGATAACACTGTATAATATGTATAATTTTTTATTGTAAAAAACATACAAATATTAAATAAAAAAATAAAATAAATAAAATGTGTTAAAATACATGTTAAATTACATGTTTAGTAGATTTTTTTTAAATACCCAAACTAGGCAAATGCCAGTTTCAACGATCTCAGTAGTAAAACGGTAAGTTACTTGACACTCGATCCAAAGGTCAAATGATTATTTATGTGATACAACACAATACCACAACAGCCCGATCAAGGTGGGACTTCGGCGTCTTCATTAGAGGAATGAAGTGTGGTTGAAGGAAGACACTAAGGTAGGGAGGTAGGTACCTGGTTTTTGAGAACCTATTCTTATTTTTCTCAACTTTAGCTCTTCCGTGAACCCCTATTTTCCCCTTGTTTCTCCGATGAAATGGTGCAATATAGTGTTATAAATTTATCATTTTTCCCAAACAAGCGAGGACTTGCTTTAGAAAGGTTTAGTAACCATTCCATTGTTCCACCACATTCGGGTGCATCTGATTAGTTAGGCCTGTTGTACGAATTACTAATTTTATCAATTCTGTAAAAACTTATCATTAAAGATGGCTTCAACTTCATTTTTTTATATGTCGCACAAGAATTGTTTGCATTTGAGCTGGCAATCGATCTCATTAAAGAAAAAACTTTTCAAATTAAAGATTATCGAATTAATTTTTGATTTATCGCCTAACAAGTACAAAACTTTTTTGAAGAACTGAAATTTTTTATATTTTCTTTTTAAAACGTATGTTTGTCTCTTTTATCTTCTGCCCTCTTAAACCTGTGACTTTGTGGCTCGAAAAAATATATTCTTCCATAAATTAGGTCGAGTACAGACATTAAATATATTTTGCAAAAAGAAATGCCTATTTAAATAATGCTCGAGTTTCGAACTCATTCTCGCGAAGCGGAAGATCTTTTTGTTGTTGTTTATTTGCTTTCTGTTTAATGTACGGAGCTCCTTAATTTATCGCTCAGAAGAAAGGTATTGATTACATGGCATTCTTATTGGCGTAATGACAGACTTCAGAGAAGGAAGTTAAATAAACAAGTTAACTTAACATTAGTTACTAGAACTGTTCAGATAATCCTTAGAAGTGTTTTAATTTTGTCTGTGTGCTTATAAGTTGATGAAAATGTTTTTTTATATGCCGTATCGATTTTTTTGGTTTAGTTAGTGAAGATAATATTATCGACTTAAAAAAAAAAATTGTAAATAAAAATCAGAAAAAGATACGGTCACATCTAGGACTTGAACCCGGAACCTTTGCCTTGCGGGAGAGCTGCTCTACTAACTGAGGTAATGGAATCCTATAACCTTTCGATTCCGAAAATGTCTAAGATAAATTATTTTCCTCAAGGCCTCCTGTATGAAGTTAATGTAAAAATATATCCACCTTTGAAAATGTTTGATCGATTTCGTCAGAAGTAAGGAAAAATTTGACTTTCTTAGGGCAAACCGACACATTTCTATTGGTTTATCTCTTCAGTGGTTACCTAGGGAGACAGATTGATTACGGATTTTAAGTAAAACGGCGGCGGATAATTCGAGATCTTTGTTTTATTTTTGTGCAGACTTAAATTGAAAAAGAAAACGGAAATACAATTTTAAAGCTTTTAATAACATCATTAATTCTAAAAGTTTTCGCCCAGTCTATTTATTTTGTAAAAGCAGATTATGTCTACACATTTTAACTTACAAACATGTGATGCATTCTCTAGCTATTAATATTAATCTTCTTCTTCTGGTATTTCACCACAACGGAGGTTGTCATTGGGGCACTCTTTACTGTAAGTCAAAAATTAAATCAAAAATCTCAACAATTAAAAAGAAAATTCGCTACTTGAGTGTTAAACGAAAATTAAAGAAAAACACAATTGCGAGAAAAAATTAGTTTTCGCGTGGCGCTAGTGTGTAGCTGAAGCATTCGCATGGGGAGGTTCGACACTGGGGGGGGCAAAAAATGTAGGGGGTCGGAAACTTTATAAGAAAGTTTTTTGGGACCTCTACTTACGATAACTTTTTATTTACATCACATTTATAAGAGAAATGAAGCAAACATTATTGCTGTATTTTCCAGCTACTCGTGTGTAATCTAGGAGTACTATTATCTTTTTTGCTTGTGGGAAGGAGGGGGGGTTGGAACCCCCTTATATTTAAACTTGCGTTTCAGTATCAGCATGCACATGATTGCATTATAACTTTTGGTTGATCCCCACTCTACCTGGGGGCCTACTCTGTATCTTTCAAAACTTTTCTGCCGCTAGTTTAGCCACCTCACAAACCCGTATTAACCCTTCCATTGCGGTGTTAAAAAATTCCACGTTCTCCGGTTCTATACACTCGGTAAATATTTATATATTGTAATAACTTAATGCATTACTTAAATCTATATATAATAATACCAAAAAATTTGAACCCTGTGTTTAGTATATTTATAGAGATATTTTATTAATTAGAGACCATGTTAAATCAGTTGACAGCACCGGCAAGGAAAGGTTAAACAACGAACTTACTGGTTTTTTAACCCGAAAGATACATAGTAGGCCCCCTGGTCAAGTTTGGGTGTTTTGATTATGCGTCTGTAGATCCACATTTCAAAAGTCTATATATTTCATGTAAATTTAGGGGGTTTTAAACTACTGAATAGCGCTACTCAGCGAGTATCTTATATTAAATATATTTCACCATCGCTGTTTAATGCTATCCTTCAGTAAAATGCCTGATTTTACCCTATGTTCATTTTAATCCAATGATTAAAGTTACTTGTGGGGTAACGAATTAATATAGTATTAACGCTCAGATCTCGTGAAACACCCTGTTAGTATCCAAGTTTTCATTTCATACAAGTTTATGGGGGTGGTTTTTTCTTCACACATTCAAGTAAAAATAATAACCTTTAATATTAAAAGCAATGAATGTTTTATAATTTTATTTTATTTCCCAAGGAACTTTCCCATAACATAACGTTATAAATTCCACTTTACAGTTTCACACTTTAAATTATGAAGCATTTATGACTATAAGGTGGACTCGTCAAAAATAATCTCTAAGACCACAATTAAATTCAACGAGCTTTTGGGTCTAGCTAAATCGTGTGATATTATGATTATAGTATGACTTCAGTTAAATCATACGATTTAATAAGCTAGGTTTATGAGTATGAAATAACTAATCATTTACCTACTTACTTTTACATTATATCTACAATTTATATTACACTAAACATAACTTGTGTTGAAATGGGAGTACCTGCTGTCTGTACCCTATGAGAGTGAGTAAACTTGATCCGACCGACTGCTAGACGAGCGACCTACCCACTGGTCTATTAACCAACTTATTCTTATTTATTGAACGTCTGTAGGCTTTTAAAAACGAAAATTTATCAGTACATACATAGTTAGAATAGGTATCATTGTAATAAATACATTTTACAACATAATACAAAACATATCAGTTATATTCACAACTAATTATGTTTGCTTTGGTGTATGACGGAGAGTTTCAAATACATAGAAAATCGTCTCTATGTGGTTTACATGTATTTGGAGTACGGTGAAATCGTGATAACTGGGAGTTATATGAATAGTTAGTGATATGAATAGTTAGTGCTATAGTTATAACGTTATAGCTGCGGAAAAGATGGTGGAGTCGAGTAGATTTAACAGGGATACTAATGATAAAATTGTGTGTTACAAAATTTTATTTAACCGTACTTATATTATGTATGAATCTAAAAAAGTCAAAGCAGATATAAGCGTAACGAAGAAGATTAAGAAAGGGAGGTTTCGACATATATAAGGGAAGGAAAAGAAAGGAGTGTCAGAAGAAGAGGTCGGTGAGTAAGGCTATCGTGAAAACAAAAAATTTTATTTGATAAATTTGTGTTATTTCACAAAATACTCATTTAAAATTAAAACGTTACTTGATATGGCTTTGGCCGTGTTTGATGGCCAGATCCGAATAGCCAGATACTTCATAATTGGGGATGCCAAAGTCTCACTGGCTCCAGACGGTTGGGAGCAGTTGGGACTCTTGTGCGGTTTCACATAAAAAAAATAAAAAATTATCAAATTGGGGATGTTTGAAGAAACAACGTCACTTAAAATATGTATCAGACGATGCATGAATGTAACTGAAGCAAAGATTATTTATAACCCTGTAGAGTAACACCACGATGTTTAGTTAGTTTTATTATATCATTATTCTTATTTCAGTCAATGGCTTGTGTAAGTAAGTCATATTTATGCACTTTTATATTTTTTTGTTAAAATAATCGCCATGAATAAGTAATTATGATTTATTACATTTTTAAACATAATAATAAATATTATTCTAACTTAATCGATCTTTGCGTGTAAATAAAGCGTGGTTTGCACGGGTTGATGTATTATTTATTTTAAGGGGCACGACAAATTAAAGTTTATGGTTGGAAGTTTAAAATATTTTCGGTGAATGCGAATAAATTAAACGGGGTAGAAATGAATGACAACTTTTAGAAAATCATTTTGAAAAACTTTAATTAAAAATCAGTTTTCTGGGGTTGCCTAACTTTTATGTGATTTAATTCTTTTTTTATCGCAGGGATTATTCATATAACTGGATACCTACAAATAATACATACGTTTTTGTAAATAATATCAAATAAATATTGGGAAATACAGTGGGTGGCCAAATTATTAGTTACACTTGCAAAAATTTAATTATTCTCAATTTGTAGCTGTACAACACTTTTAAATACCTAGTGTTCAATTCCTATCGGCGGCATTTATGTTTACTCGGTAGATATTTTAGAATTTGTATGGATAATTCAGGTATTTCAGTAATTATTTCTTAAAACTTGTTATGAAAATTACAGATACACCGATTTTCAATTGTGGTTTTTGATAATAATAATATTGTGTAATTCGGCGTAACAGAAAGGTGTTCGCAATAATCCATCTGACTATAGAATTAAATTGATATTGACAGTATAAACTTGAAACTGTACTTAAAAGATTTGTGTAAAAATAAATATACAACATGATGACATAATAATAGTTTTACTAAAAAGGAAATTGAATATGCGGATACGATTAGGACTCTTAAATTACGGTGGCTATGGGGAAACTCCATTTAAGATGCCGGAGTGGGCTGTGCCGGACAGCCTGGACGAGAGTGTTTCTAATTATAATTATTATAAATCTATAGCTTTTAGAATTGAACTTTTATATTTTTTGCTTAGATAATTCAATGTTACGATTATCCTATCTTTTATTATAAATACATTATCTAACAAAAATGTTTGTTTTCAGTGAAATGCGTTTTATTCTGGAACTTTCTGTCAAATGACAGCTCGGTGATTTAAAATACAAATGAAGAAAGACGCCTTAATGTACCTCATGAAGAAATTAAACACCGAAAACCGTCGCGTTTTGCCTTAAGTCAATGTTTGTATTCTCGCGACGAAAGATTTCCTCGTATTTACAGTTTTCCCGCTGAATTTAAGTACGTAATATCTTAAAGTTATATAAGAATATTCGTGTACTTTGCAAAGTGCTTAATTTGGCAGAGGCTCAAAAATCTTTTCATTCTACTTTTGAGAAATCAAATGAAAATAAATTCCATCACCCTCGACTTAGATACTTAAAATAATGAAGTTTCCTGGAGTTGGAATTGTATTGATATTTCAGAATAGAATTTCTTTCTTATTTTTCTGCAGCTCAGATTTTCGCACCTTTGTTGAATAAGTTGTTTGCTGAATTTCTTTACAAAAATTTCCGCAATTTATCAAAAGAAAAGTATGAATTTTAGAAATTTTGGGCACGAATGTAGTGTTCCTAGAAAATACTTAAAGACGAAAAAACTTATTTTATTGACTCACCCCACGTACGAACAAGGCGTGATTTTTCAATTAAATGGTTAGAAAATGTTTCAACCAGTTCTTACGTAGGCACGGTTTTATCACATCGATTCTTTCGTTTCTACCAAATAAATACAGAGTAAAATATTATTTTCCGTCCTTTTTTTTACCTGGAATAAATCTTTTATATTTCTGACGTCGAAGGTATCTAAATAATAATAACATTTTCGCGTGGGCTCGATAACCGCGCAGTGCGAAACCATACACCTACGTCCTACAGTCATACTTATAAAGATTCCCTAATACGCCGCTGCATCGTTGGTATAGCTATACGAGAAAGAGGGCCGTATACTGCTCGAGTTAATATCTTTACGCATAATAATATTCATGCAAGATTTTTTTAGACTGGCACCACTTTGTTGCAAATCTCAAAAACACGGTCATTTTCGCATTTCACATTTTTTTGTTAACTTCACGATTCTTCGGATTAAATTTGTAATGTCTTTGTTAGAGTCTGTTTTGAATTGCATCTAAATCTGACCAATTCGATTATGTGTTCCGTATTTGCTTTGATAAATCGATATTTAGATTTAAAATATTACTCCGATGGTGCTGCAAATGGGTATTATCTATTGTTTTTTTTTACATTTTTGTTGTCAAATCAACTAGATTTTTAACAAAATCCGCCATCTCCGTCCTTACTACGATCATAATACGTTCCAATTCCTGGAGGTCGGGCGGTTTAAATATCTGTCAACTACTAATACTGCCGTATTACGGCCGGTATACGCAGTACGTAACCACATGATTATGAGTAGGTAATGTTTTCTACTATCGCCCGTATTATCTATTATAAGTAAGACAGCTATAGATTGTATTGTGATCTTAATTAGAAAATGATGCCTATAATAAATATTTGGTTACCTACTTACTGATAATTATTATGGTTGTCATTGCCATTATTATTAAATGTTATTACATACATTATTAAATGAAGTTTAATTCATTAAGTATCAAATGAGTATGTCCATACTGTTTAAAATTGGATAATGTTTTGAATAGTTTATGTTGTGTATTCATAGGTACTTGTATATCAATAAAAACTGAATGTCATCAGTGGTTTGCTTGGTTTGAACCATTTACATATTTAAATACCACAGTTGAATAGTTGAATGACACTATATAAAATATCATTAAAAAAATATTATTGATTCTTCCCTCGTGGGGCCTTCGGGGAACCCATTAAAGAGGGACTTCCAATGGGAAAATCCTTACCGCTACAGGTTTTTTTCCATGGGATGCTTACGGGGGAAAACAGGGACCCTCATTGGTATTGTGGTATTGATTGCGTGGTTTTATTGAAATTTTCTTCAATTTCTAACGCAAACATAAACTTGAAGGAAACTAATTTCATGACGGACATTAAAGATATTATATGTCTACATTAAATACATCCGACCAAATTGAATGATCGTAACGTAAATATGATCACAAAAGCTATAACTAAATATGTTACTGCGTTGGGTGCTTTACGCGTATTGTTTCTTCGAATTAACGCCGCGTTGCGAATAACTATTAAATCCAATACAACGGAGTGCATCCCACCTCCCATCCCAATCCCCATCCCCCGTCGCCCGCTGCACGCTCTGCCGGACCGATGCCCGCTGACCTGTGCATTTGTGCATTATGATATGACGAACGTTTTTGCCAGATGCACAATACCAGTTGGGATCTGTGTCCGTAAATGAATCGTAGAAAATACAATTATTTGTGCAGTTGACCTGATTTGTTATTGTTTTATAACTCCTACCGCAGCGCGCTAATTTGATGAAGTTTATCGGTTGGTGCAACATTGATTGAACACGTTGTGTATTAATAACTATTGTGGTTGTTTCTTTGTGGATATTTTAATCATTCTACTAGATATGTTTAGACATCCTCCGTGGTCAAAGGGTGAGGCTCTCGACTAGCAAGGCGGAGGTCGCAAGTTCAAATCTGTTATTTGTGTTATTTCACAATTTTATCATTTAAATAATATATGGTATACTTGCGGCACGTTCCAGAGGGGAAGATACTATCAGTATCGCCTTGATGTAAGACCGCCATTCAGAATTGAAACTTTGCTTGAAATGGCTTTATCCGTGTTTGGTGACCAAATCTGAATAGCGAGGTATTTCCCTACCATCCTCTTCGCTATCTCCTTTCCCTCCCCACTACCTTCAGCCTCACAACATACTCCAATTGGGGATGCCGTAGTCTCACTGGCTCCAGATGGTCGGGAGCAGTTGGGTCTCTTGTGCGGTAATCACATTAAAAAAAATTAAAAAGACAACTAGAATGTATGAATCCATTTTGGGACAATATCATAAATTTTAAGCAACATATTGTGTCCTTTTTTCAGGTTTTCTGACTGATAAATTTCTACTTTATCTTTTTGTAATTACTTCCAGCTGGGCTTTCGAAGTATGAAATAATTGTGAAAAAATAATGAAAATAATTGATGAATATTGAAGTTGAAGTTATTAATTTGTTGATCAGTGGAAAATCTTTATGAGGAAAATGATGTTAACTGGGGAGATAGTTACATAATAATAATAATTGGATAATTTGTATAGCGCCGTTTTGGTAAAGAATCTCCATAAGGTGAATTCACATTAGAAAATTTCAAAAACTACAATCACTCTATACAACTCCTTTATAGCTCCATATTTTAACTATTGCTTAACGATTATTTTCTTGTGGTACGACAGAGTACAAAATGATTTCCAAAATAGGGCTGCAAATGAATTTTCAAAATCCAAACAATTTTTCAAAAGTAACCAAAATGTAAATGGATCTAAATTTCCAAACAGCGAAACAGGTGCTGACCTTAAACGTGATGATATTACTGTTACCAAAATACTTTTACAACAAGGTCATTCACAGACATAACACAAGGACGTGCAATGAAATCTGACTAACAAAAAAGGAGAAATACAATATGCAAAATAGTTTATTCTACAAAGGATGAAATATAATAATGCACGGACGGATTTAATAGTATGTAAGTTATAATAAATTATTAATTTGTAAACACAAATGCACAAATAAGTAAATACAATTGATAAACAAATCAGTTTTAACAAAACGTACATAATGTTTAGTTTTTAGTGGATAGTAAACGCATTAAATATGTATAACTTTGAGGATCTTTGGACCACATGGTTTTATATATGAAGGCTTCAGGTGTGGATTTAGTTATGTAAAGAAAGGTAAAAATTACCTGTTACAGACAACTTGATAATTTTTTTCAGAATATTTCTACCTACATCATAAAAAAAGCGGAAATTTTTGGTTGTGCAATGATGGAGAACTTGGTTTTGCAGAGTAATGAAACCACGATGCATTGATTATTACCTTATAGTTCGTATAGAAGGAACAAAGCATAAATATGTTTTTTCTGAAAAATCGGGTAAACCGATAAAAGTTAGCCCCAGTCGGTCCCACTAGCAAATATATAAATTCCAACTCTATGTGAATATAAGGTAATTATTTCATTTTATAATTAATATTATCCAGTTCAAGGGAAAGTCACATTGTATCCATGGCAATGTTTCTCAATAAAAATAGTTTAACTGTTTAATCTGGCAACATTGAGGAAAAATTCAAATAAAATTATGTAATTACGACAAAAGCGGAAACGGTGAATATATTTTCTGCCGGTAAATAAAATCTCGTGATCTTCCATACTTTCCTACGGGTACTCCACCGAGTGTATAAAAATATAGCTATAAAACAAACTATGAATTAAAGTGTACCTAGGAAGGTACCTATATTTATAACCATTTTTTATATAATTACTAATAAAATAAATATAATTTACATACCAAAGCGTAGGGGGGGAATGGTAGGAGTCAACATGACAGGGAACTGTCAATAAAGGTCCATGATTCTAGTTTTAAAATCTGTTCATACCTACATACTGTGCGTCACGTAATGACATTCTAAGGCGTGTTTATAATTTTTTAAGAATTATTATAAAAGTCCTTGTTACTAATTTTTATTTTTTTAGTGTAGATAGCTGGGGAAATTTGATCTGGTAATATGTGGGATAATTTCAAAGATAAGTCACCTGTATAAAGAAGTTTTTTTATATTAAGTTGTTACTAAATTGATTTCCACTATAAATGTACTTTTTTGTAAAAATTTTGGCTTGTTTCTTATTGACTAAGCGGTTTCAGGTTTATATCCGTTGTTTATAATTGACAATATGATTATTTTACATTAACTCCACACCATGTCATCCTTGCGGATGTTGTGAGGAGGGACTTTTGGAGGAAAGGAAGTAGGGAAACAGATATTTGAAAAGACCCACGTCGCGTCGTAAACAATAGGAAACGCAGAGGCTAGTAAACCTTTCCTAAACTCTTTCTGAACTCAAAAACTAGTCGTAAAAATGATTCGTTCTCATGTGAAAAAAACGTCAACTGTGTACAAATGTTGGGCGCGCATTTGGCATGTTTCCCGACTGCGCTCCGGCGCCGAAGGTATCAATGACACTGGTTCCTCGGAGTTTCTTCCATTAAAATACCGATTAATCAATGTACTGAGTGCAATAATACGTCCTCGACAAACTTTAACCATTGATTCCCGAGCTTATTTGGAGCAAAAATGTAGATGGTATTTTGGTCACCGATTAAAATTTTTCGTGCCGTAGTAATTATGAAAGCGCCCATCGTTTGCCTTGAAAACTTTATCTCATTAAAGATAGTTGTAACCTACATTCAGAGAATCTATTCAAGGAATCAAATATATTTTCAGTTAGGGATGTAATTCATGTAAGACAAAATATCTTTTGCACAAACTCTGAGAAACTAAACGTACAATTTTATGCAACTTTGAGAAGTTTCGCGAGAGATTGTGAACACCTATACAAATGTTTAGGAAAGTTGAACTGCTCCATAGATCAAATGCAACATTTTACAAGTCACATATACAAAAGCTCTCAACTCCGAAGTTGTGTTGGGCAAATCCAAAATGTGTGTTAGCGAATATCAAAAGAACCTTCACCTATTTTATAGAAGATATTATTTATATTTCAAAACGAAAAATGGTTAAAAATGGATTCATATAACTACCGTAGGATCCGAGATAGTAACAATAATCATAGACGTTGTTGAATGCAAAAAAAAATGGTTTATTTACAAGTGAATTAATGTTAAATATCAAGTTCGTCGAAATCTCAGAGTTTATTTCATTATTTTTAAATCACTATGGATTTTTATAAAAATAAATACAAGAAAATCGGAGACTGGAAATCTTTATTTAATGATGTCACAAGCTAATAAAAACGTATTTATTTGTTTTATTGTTAAAATAACTAAAAATTTGAATTCTTTTAGTAACATTTTCGTATTCGTTGTAGAAACATCTATGCATACGATTATTTCCAAGTTATTTTAAAATTCATGCAAGTGGCCTATTCGGGAAACAAAAGACACAAGAGAAGGAAGCGGAGAGAGGAAAGAGGAAGATTCATAAATACACCTGGCAGTTCTCATTTCTATACGGTATAATGGTCCTTCGTCAAAGCAATTCTGAGAGAATAATACAGTCTGGAACGAGGTGAGAATATGTTTTACGTGAATACCGCACAAGAGTCCTAACAACCTGGAACCAATGGGAAAGAGAAGAAGGTTGAGAAGAGGAAGATGGGGAAATACCTGGCTATTCAGATCTGATCACTAAACACGGCTAAAGCCATTTCAAGGAACATTTAGTCAAAACTATGAGAGGAACGGCTGTGAAGCCTTTTTCATTCAAAACTTAAATTTGGATTTGAGGCCAAAATACTTGACCAAACTGAATAATTATTTTTTTAATCAAAAGGTGTGGCAAATGTTTAGTACTGATATGTGTTTCTTTAATTGTTTGTTTTCAATTTATAAAATATAGGCAATTAAAGGAATCGATTTTTTGCGTTTTTAGGGGCAAATTTAGCAATAATTTGTGAGTTATATATATTACAATCCAATATACATTATAAAAAGAAACCCGTGTTTCCCTACCCGCCTAATTTTTTTCACAACCAGCCACTGCCACCCACCAGTGGTTATGGTGGTAGATAGCCCTTGGTGTCACATCGAAAGTAAGAAAGTTTGGTGGGGGTGGCTGAGCGTGGATCGGAGTGTGTGACGAAAATGTCGAAATTATGGGAAGGTCGCTAATGTTTCAGTTTATTTCAGAATGGGCCCGCCGACTGTATCGGCGAGTCCGGTAGGTTCAAGATAGTTCATGAAGGTTCTCGATTGCTCTAAAAGGTTATGGAAGGAAAACATTCAAGAAGGTTCTATAAAGTTCCAAACTGAGAGGCGGAGTGTGTCGCTGAGTTCCGGAAAGTTCAAGAATACTCTTGAAAGTTCTGGAAGGAGTCACAGCAACGTGTTGTAAGGTACAGACAGTAAAATATAAAAATATATAAATTATTGAAAAAGCATTTTGATGGGCTTAAATATAACTTATAAACGACTGATTTACGTTGGAGTCTTGGAGAAATGTGTATATATTTCCTCCAAGGTAGGAACACAAAATTGTAGCACACAAATTTTAAATTTCAACCCAAAAATCTGTTTAATTTTTTTAAATATATTTATATATTATTTACAAATATATTCCATTATATTTGCAATGTAATTAGGGAAACATGTTTTTAATTATTATCATTAACTCACATAATGCCAAAATGCCCTAAAATCATGCAAAATTAAATTAAATTCTTTGATGGTCTATGGCCCAGTATATCAGTATTTGTTGTGATGGTTTCACTTGCCAGGACTCCTACCAGATAGCAGCTTTACAGAAGTAAATATCTCTCATTGCGAGGACTGTTAACAATTTAAAATTAAAATAAATAAAATAGCACTTATCCGTACCAGATACTCGGTGTGCCTTTTGATAAAAAAAAATATTGAAGATAAAACTAACAACTAGGAATCGAACCTAGGATCACTCGACCATGGGTACCTAATTATCAAACCTCATATTTCAAATTCAGAATTAAAAATATTATCTTACAACTATTTATTTTTTCCATATTTTTGGCAGCTTATTGAAGGATCAAAATTTTCTAATGAATTGGTTTGTAACTCAGGTAGTGTCTCGTATAAACATATTCGATTTCATTTTGTAATTTTTGAATGAAAGACAGTTGATAAATATCGTACGATTGCTTGTATCGTCCTCTTACCTATAGTGTTATCTTCCAAATAAATAACCGGATATAACCTAACCACGTCGCCTCATTGCATATACCAATTATTATTATTCAGTTTGTTTGGGTATTTTGGCCGCAAATCTAAATTTAAGTTTTGTATGAAAAAGGCCATTCAGGCGTTTCTCGTAATATAAAAATTGAGCAACAAACGTATCGAACTAATTGAAAACAAATTCGGGAGCTATCGAAAGAAATCGATGCTTTCCAAAGAGTCAACAATCCATTGTCACGAAATAAAAAATAAAAAAAACTGTCTTCAATTGGCGCGCGAGGGGGATAATCTTAAATATACCCTGGTCAATCATCCCCACTTTCTTTGTAAAGTGTAATATTATATGACTCCTAGACAGATTTGGGTATTTGCAGCCCAGGGGCCGAATAGGAGAGGAATGGGAAAGAGAAATACGTAGGTAATCATATTATTTAACAAACAAATGATTTTTTGCAATCAGTGAAGTATTTAGTTACGGTTTTTTGTGTTTTGGGGATGTTTGTTGCCACAGTGACAATATAAGATCATCGTGTAGAGGGTGGTCCAATTCACTCTAATGCTAGGTATACATACGCGAGCCGAACTGCCGAACTGAATCTCAACTTATGGGAAAGGAACGAAGCAACTGCTAACGGCGCGAAAAGCCGCTTGCAGTCTTTTCGTTTCGTTCTTTTCCCGTAATTCGTGGCTCAGTTCGCGTTTAATTTCGCAAATGTATACGTAGGTACAGTAAGGTGGTTCACATATTAAACCAGTGATTAACATAGTTAGGAAACATTTCATAACGCAGGGGAAGAGATCTTTCTTAGGGTCACGATGAATAACATAAACACAATGCTGTGGGAGTCTGATTTGTTGTGGTGTATGTGATACTGCACAAGTGTCTAAGCTGACGGAGCTATTGGGACTTCGGCATCCCAATTTCGTGAATGTTGTTTATTGTGCGGCTCAAGAATGGAGAGGGAAGAATAGGAAGATAAAAACGAAAGTAATTGTGTGTTCATATCTGGTCACCAAACACTGCTAATGCCATATCAAGCAACGTTTCTATTCCAGATTTGGGCTCCCTGAAATAACAACGTAAGATGACTTTCCATCTGGCAGATTTGGGCTTCCTGAAATAACAGCGTAAGACGACTTTTCGTCTGGCAGATTTGGGCTTCCTGAAATAACAGCGTAAGACGACTTTTCGTCTGGCAGATTTGGGCTTCCTGAAATAACAACGTAAGATGACTTTCCATCTGGCAGATTTGGGCTTCCTGAAATAACAGCGTAAGATGACTTTTCGTCTGGCAGATTTGGGCTTCCTGAAATAACAATGTAAGATCACTTTCCGTCTGGCAGATTTGGGCTTCCTGAAATAACAGCGTAAGACGACTTTTCGTTTGGCAGATTTGGGCTTCCTGAAATAACAGCGTAAGACGACTTTTCGTCTGGCAGATTTGGGCTTCCTGAAATAACAACGTAAGATGACTTTCCATCTGGCAGATTTGGGCTTCCTGAAATAACAGCGTAAGACGACTTTCCGTCTGGCAGATATGGCCAGATATATCTGGCAGATAAAATGATTTTGCGCGTTTTTCATCAAGAAAATGTTTTAAAGAAAAGCATGATGAATAAAGTTACTCAATAGATGTATGTATTCAACTTTGTATAAAATATGTATCTTGTTGGCTTTGTACTCCTTTCACAATCGCTAAAAGGTACAAACACATTAAACCTTACTATTGTGAACATGACACCAATACATATTATATTATCTATACAGTGCATCAATAATGAAGTTTTGTATCTTGCAGATTCCTATGTCGCATGGCGTGGTGTGGCGTGGCGTAGCGTGGCGTGTCGGGGCATGGGGGGGCGGGGCGTGGCATGGAGTGCTCAAGCTGATGATAATATATTATATCAATAAAGAGTAGCTGAAGTTCCAGCATTGCCCGGGCTTTACACAGAGTTTATTGAAATCAGATGTAGACAGTAATTTTCCTCTTATCTTAAACGTCAAGCTTGCAAAATTTCATCAAGAATTATCAAATTAAGGAATGGGTAAGGCCGAGGGTTTTTTCGAAATCTCATGTAGACAGTTACCTTCCTCTTGTTTTGGAGGTTAAGTGTGCAAATTTTCATTGCATTGGTTTGGGTGGTTACTTGACTTAGTGACAAGTGACATGTGTGAGAATTTTTTGTGTGGGTGTGAAAAAAAACAAAAATTTAATATGGCGGGACCATAATACTTGAGAGGGTTTTGGTTATGGAAATAAAAGTCAGAGGATTATAAAAACAAAAAAGTTTAATTATAAAAACAATAACACAGCTTTGAAATTCAAGCAAATGAAATATAATAAAGATGTTCGGAATAAAAGATCAGTAGGTTGTGTAGGTTTGTGGTGACAAACACTATTAAGCATTAGTGTCTTATGAAATTAAAACACGGTAAAAGCGACAACATTTTGTAAAACCATCTAAAAATCTGTTAAAACTAATCAAACATTATTAAAAAGTTTTGTTTAAAATTAATAGGAATAAATGATTTTTTTCATACAGTCAACTGTATAAAAATAGGGCATTACATTGACAGGAACTTGAACTAAAAAAAATAATAATAACATTTTTTGATAAGTGGGTGGCATCCACAACATAAAAAATAATTTTACCATTTAAAAAAAGAGATGCATTTCATAAAAACTATAATTCTTATGAATTTCTATGGAATGTTTTTATTTTTATGCAATTTTGATTAATAATTTTAAAAAAATTAAAACTGACAAAATTTTGGCAAAGAGAATATTTCATTTCAGCTGATATACCAAATTTTTTGAAATACAATACTCATCATAGCATATATTATGGTTCTGCAAAATTATTTCTTGAACAGTATTATAAAGAATCATTTTTCATTATTGTGTTTAATTTGAAGAACTATATTTATTTATTATTTTTTTAAATGCAAAGGAAATTAAATGTAATAATGTTATATTGCACATTATTAAGTTCTGCAAGTTTTTTTATTAATGTGTTAGCTGTTTCGACATGCAAGGCCTTTGCAACAAGATAACAGCCTTGAACGCTGAAACATCCATCACAATAATAAAAAACTAAAATACTTGTAGAACTTAATAAAAACATCATTAATATGATTTACTTGAAAATTTAAAAAAATTATAAATAATCGACAAGAGATCAAGTCAATCAGTACCTAATCTAATTTGAGATCTTGAGCAGATTGATTTATTTTAATTAGTAATTAAATAAATAAATTTAAAAAAAAAAAAACAAATAACACAACATAGTTGTAGTAAAATATTCTGATTATACAATAATAAACAAAATAAGGTAATGTAACAAGAATTGTAATAACCAAGAATTATTGTAAAAAAATATTGAAGCTGTTTCATGTAAAAACTGAAATGCTTGGCTTTCTAATGGTATTCAACTCTCACCGATCACCGATCACCGATCACACATATTCAGAGTTTAGAAGTTCAAAAAAAGTAACACATAATCAAATTAACATAGTTTCAAATACCTAATGTAAAAAATCTTATGGGGTTAGCGTTATCTGCCAAAATGATGAAAGCAGAAAGTGAAGTTTAGATAAAACTTGATAAAAACATGGATATGTGTAAGTTAAAAGTAGGACAAGAAAAAATGTTTTTTAAAGTTCCTTAGTAAATAAAAAGCAGGAAATATTTTGAAAAACCTTCCAACTTTGCATAAAGATTGGTCATCAGTAGAAAAGTTAACTAATGTAGTAAAAAAATAAAAAGAATTATTAAAATTAGGAAAACCAAATGATGTATTTCAACGAGCTAATGTTTGCACAACAGTGGCACTTTGCACAAGAGGCAACAACAACAAAAAAATAAGCTGGCAACTGAAAATGTTCTCCTATGCACTTAAATGGCGATTCACTTTGCGATTGGTGAATTATTTGTTGGATTTAAACACTAAATCATATCAATCAATAAAATAAATGAGATAAATTACTGAAATCATAAAAACCTGAGTAGGGCTGAGAGAAGCTTGGTCAACAACCAGTTTTAGTTTGGTTTCGGTTTATTTGTGTGCGAAGGGCCGAAATGCAATACATACATACTTAATCGCTGTGCGGAATCAATCACAACATGCACTCCTAATTGTTTATATTATAAAACTAATTATTTAAGGTATCACAATCGGCATTGCTTATTTCAGCATTACTATCGTCCATAAAACATACGGCTGAATCTGTAGAACTATTGGCGACTTCCATATTTTTTCCCTGCATTTCATTCTGTTCAAAATCACTTGCTTTTCCCACTTTTGGCAAATCCACATCTTCCACTTCTTTAGCCTTTCTTTTGGCTTTATTTGCACAAAACACTACATGTGTCTGATCACTATGGTTTGAGGCAAATGAACTATCTAGGGAAGAGGAGGAAGAGCTGGTGCTTGAGAAAGATCGAACTCTTCTGCCTGTGTACATTTGTTTTTTCTTGGCATTTTCAATTATTTTCTTCTCAAATTCTTCTATATATTTGTTCTGGTTGATGTAATCCTTCGGCCTTTGTTCCATATATTTTTCATGAACTGTTAAATCTGGAATAAACCAAAAAAATGATATATAATAATCACTATTATCATTTTCACTCCTATTTTCCGAATTGCAGACCGGTTGCTTTGAAAAAGCATCACAATTCCTCGCTAATAACTCTACATTAATGAAAATATAACATACATTTTCATATCAAGAATAAATCAATCTCTTTTAATGAATCCCAAATCAAAATAAATTATTGCGGCCTACTAGTTGTGCTTACACCAAAACTTTGTCTTACTCATACATGCATTAGTTAAGGTTAAGAACCATTCTCATCACGGATGAAATTACTAAGATACTGTATGGACATAGGTAAATAATACCTCATCACTTGTAAAAAAAATGTACAGTGTGTGTCTAAATAATATAACAATCGGGACAGCATTTATGAATCTATATAATTATAACAATTGATGGATTTCTATTTGCTAGTTAGTTGATACTATGTACACGGCTATGATAAAATCAAATACATATGATACGTATGTATATATTTGAATCTGGTTCAAGTGTTCCACACAAAGTCATTTTGTTTCTACGAAAACTTAATTCATTGCAGATATAGAATAAAGAATAAGACAAGAATTGCCTTGTGGGCATGTTTCGTGATACAAATATTTGCCCAATTTGGGTCTATATTTCCATACAAAACTGTGTTTCTGAAATTTAAATGTGGTGGAGGACTACGATTTCATGCGAGTGTAAGTGAGACAGAACGCTGAGCGATTGGGCTAAACGAAAGATTTGTTGATGATTGCAGAGAATGAATTAAACCTAGATTAAAAAAAGGATATTTTTTATTAGTCTGCATTATTTATGGTGGAATCAAAATGAAAAAATTCATAGACTTTAAAAATTTCTGTCTATTTAAAAACAAAACAAAAATGGGATATCAGAAGTAACAGGGGAAGTTAAATTATTTCCTATAAAAAAATAAACAGCACTTACCTGGGCCTAGTAATTCATTAACCATGAAAGGAAACAGCCAAACCACTAAGGGAGTGTATCCTCTGACATAGTGACCCTCTTTGTGGTAAAAGAGTAACCCGTCTACAGGAGGATTGTTATCGGGATAAACAGGCCATTGACTCATAAGAGCGTTAATATTCTCCCTGCTACATTCATTCTTCTGCACCGGGTGTATACAGTAGCTGTTTGCTTTTGATATGGTGCCCAGATGTGGGGATTCCTCAAATTTGGATTTCAGCCAATATTCTCTGAACTGCAACTGAAATGACAATAATACACCAATTATTCCCAATTCACCGTGCTTAAATTCAATGAGCTTCGAAAACAATTTGGTATTTTAAGAAATAAACGCAAGGTAATACAAAATATTTTTAGCAAATATAATAAAGGTGCTAAAGAAAAATATGTGTTATTATTTTACATAAAACTCTAACTTTTATTTATGCAGTCGTTTACATCTATTCCTGGAAGTTCGGTTTTACGGGGGAGGGTGCATACAAAATATGAGCATTCACTCACATTTTGTATGGGAATCATTCAAACATATTGTTTGGAAAATTACTGCAATCAGAGATGAAAGTTTAATTCAACCTCATTCGGTTGAATTAAACTTTCTCAGATAATATTGACAGTGAATCACAGCCAAAGTCAAAAGTGTTTGACCGCAATCAGTAAATTGTTCTGTTTACAAAACAGACCTGTTATTGTATATTCCGCAACTCCACCTGCACTCGCTCGTTTGCAATTGCTACAATATTTAGTGGGTCTGTGACCAACCGTTTTTCATTAATATATTTTGAAGAACAGAACTCGATGTTTCAGTGCTGCACTAAGGCCTAAAATATCTATTAACTTCAATATTTGTGTTAGCGAATTCTGTTTTAACAATAACTTACTTGTTTTTTGCAAAAACAAATTGTTCTGTCTTACCAGATGAGTTTATATTAGTTTAGATATTGCGACTATATATTTATAAAAATAGTATATAATTTACCGTAAGCAGTTTTTCAAAAAGTCTAGTTATATTCAAAGAAATTAATTAAATAATATCCTTAAGGATATGCTGGCGAACAAGAGGTTGATACTCACATCACAATCAGTCATAGACAAGTTTCCCCAAGCCAGTACATCCAGAACAAACAGCATTCCTAATTTGTCATTAAGGACACAGTCTAGCATGCAGAACTGTTCCAGTTTAATATTGCTTTTCAGTCCCCCAGGGAGCGTGGACCTAAATTCCTTGTAAAAGTTTCCGTGTTTGGAGTAAGCTCTTGTCCTGCCCTGTGAAAAGTAAACAAGATAATTTTTAGCAAGATAATGGGGCGTTTCTAGACGTTATTTACTTTCAATTTGAATGCTTAACCTCTCAGACAAAGACTTTTATTTACTGTGTGTTCCTTTGAGAACTGTCAAAACGTGAAAATTTTTGTGTTATTTACGAGTTTTGCTAAAAGCTTCATAACTCACGTTTTGGGAAACGTAGCCTCATTCTAAAAAATGTTTTGGAAAGATTATGAAATTCACTATCGTATTGTGTTGTTATACGTAAATATTTGCGTTTCTAAATATACATTTTATGAAAACGTCAAAAATATGTAAAAATCGCTGACCATTATTTCAAAGCCGTGAAAAATGTACTTTTTTCTGAGTATCATAAAGAAATAACACTTTATATATTGAAGAAATATAATTAAAAACTATTAGTCACCTCAAAATATTAACCGTCCAAACTAAAATATTTTTAATAAATTATTTAGAAACGCAATAAATTATGAACGAACAAGATGACAGATCCAATCGGCTTAGATAATGCACCTCTACGTTCCATAGATATTCTTGAATACAGACGCGTAGCGTTATTCATTATCGATACTCTGTTTTTTAAATCATGGCAATCCGTATACTAGTGATGGAAATAAATCGATTTTTGTAAAATCTCGCGCGTTTACGTGAAAAGACGTTCTAATGTCTTGACCGCTATTATCATATTTACGTCTTTTGACTTTCTAATCTTCTGAGTGGTTAAGAAAGCTAGCTACTTATTTCTTCTCCCAAAAGCCTAACTAGACAGTTAGGTTTCCGAACTTTGAATTAGTATTGGATTCTCATAAAATATTTGTGAAACAATCGAGTGGGCATCAATAGTGGAAAAACCCGCAAGTGTGACTTCTCAAAGTTTGGATATCGAGGGTCCTAAGCCAAAACCCGCAAGTGTGACTTCTCAAAGTTTGGATATTGAGGGTATTTGTTTGGTATTTGTTCCCGATTTTTAACAAAAAAACTCTGATTTTTAATTGAATTTGAAAACTATGTACTTAATATATTATTTTTTAATTCAGTGCATAAATGTATAACGGAGGAATACCTAAAATCTGAATCCAGAATTTATAATATTTATAGAGTTATTAGAAGCAATGTGTAGTAAATACACACCACAGATAAGGTAAGGTTAATTTAGTTTATTTTCTGGTTGTTTTTTTTTGTCATTCTTAAATATTAATTGCTACAATAAAAATGGGTTATGTGTTTTAATAGAACCGTTAACTCTCTGTCGGGCTCGCCTGATATAACAGGTACCGCCCGGAATCTTTTGTTACTCCCTCCCCACCAGAGCGGCATTGGATCTCGCCCTTCCCAGTACCTAACTATCTTCAGAAGGCGCATTGAATCCCCCTACACAGTTTTTTACCTGACAATGTGGAGAGTAGTATGTGACGTCCATGTTCTGTTAGTCACATTTTTTAAGGTAAGGGTTTACTTATTTATTCCTTCACAATTGTTTATTCAGCTCATTTTATGATATAATAATAATACTAATTTTATGGATATTTTATAAAAGTAAGTAGAAAAGCCTATCAGGCACATTGCGCAAATGATTATGTTTATGCCCGTTTCAAAATTTGATTCGTTTTGGTTTTATCAATTTATTTTTCTTCAAACTATCATATTACTGATTATTTCGTCACATTTTTTTTTTCATCTAATTTAATTTATTCTTTTAGTATCTATCCCTACCAAGGTCAGCCAGAAGGTTAATAATTAATGATTAATTTTTTAAATCGCTAACGCTTTTTTGCCTGTCCCAGAAATTAAAAAAAAAATACCCTCTTTAAATATACACGAACACACAATAATGTGAAAAGATTAATTATTGGCAAAAGAACATAACAAATAATTTCAAAATGAGTAACATTTATTAAAATTAGTGAGTCAGTGAAATAATTGTATTATTATATTTACTAATTTTGATTTACAAATCACTGCTTTGAACATAGAAATGTATGGAGCGTAGTGATTTATTTTTCTAAATTCAGACCGCAAAACAACCAAAGCCATTTTGGCATTCCGTTCATGTTGTCATTTTTTTAAACCTCCGGAATGGATAAAAATATCGCTGGTGCGTAATATAATTCTAATTCTAAGGAACCTGATGTCCCAAAAAACAAATTATCACTAAAATGTCTCTTAACGCATTTTGGCTTAGGACCTTCGATATGTTCTTTTCCTGTGTATGTTTTATACTAATAAGTAGAATTTGTATAATATGTAGAGATATTCTTTTACCTGAAATGCCACCACCAGCACACGGGTTCCCTTTGGACAAGCTAAGATAAGCCAATTGTTTTGGAGATCTTCCGGAACATTAATCATCCATTCTGATAGCATCAGAGTATCAGCGTAAAAAGGCTTTTTTTTATGAAAACCTGGCACAAATACTTTGGGTTTATAGGCCTGAAAATAGCAACAAAAAAATATTTTGTAGTTTTGCTGTACATTCTTTTTTTCTTGATTTGTTTATTTGCAAAAGTTGTGGTTTGAATATACCACAAGACAATAATGAATTAACATCATAGTGCAAAGAAATTCTAAATTTCTGATGTTTACATGAAAGAACACGACTAGCACTATGGCTAAATGTTGGCAGTTCCATTGATCTTTGCTATGAATAAGTCATAACTAAAATATAAAAATACATCTGGCGTTCGAGATGTTTTCATATTTTAGCGAAGATTCAAATCTCCATCATATATTGAGCGAAAAAACTGTTATCTTTAGGGTTTACAAAGCTAATATACATTTGAAATATCGAACAGTTAAACTGTTCTTGAAAATTTTAAGAAATAACAGATTAAATTTATATAGGAACTGGAATTTTTACAAATTTATTTTAAGTATCATTTTTATCAAGTGAGAGATCGGACCAGATGATATTTTACTCTTATTATTTAAGTTGCGATACTTACTAGTTTAGGTTTCTTCTCAGATTTTTCTTCCAAATCTGCCTCTTTTATTAAATCTAGAATTCCTCGGGACGCATTCACTTGAGAATCCCTTTTCCTTGAAGCAAACAAAGGACAAGCAATGTGAAAATAATAACAGATGAAATTCTCATTCGGAAACATAATCTTCTTTTACAGAGCATGATTTGCATAAAGATTTATGCATACCATTGATGAAAGGGCATGTAGAAGTCAATATGAGCATAATTGTAATATATAAAGAGTCGTTCACAGATTCTATGGTATTCATAATTCATTATGGCTTTAAAAATTATCATTTTAGGTAAAGAGCGGTCTGTTTATATTTCAGCATGTTGACAAAACAAAATGGACAACAATATTATTGCAAACCTGAATGTTGCCGACATTACATTGATTGGTAGCAAAATATGAATTAAAGTGTGAGCAAAATACCACTAAGCGTAAATTGATCAAGAAAACTAAGATATAAATGTAAAGATGACAAGAAACAATGAAGAAAAAATTCGCGGTACGCGATGGTATTTTCATTTCTACCCTACATTATAAAAGTAGACATTTATATTTTCAGAAGGAAGTCCTGGACAGGGAAAACAATAAAATTTTATAATTAAAATTCATTTTAAAAGGTGCAAATGACTGCAAGTAGGTAGTATTAATCTTACTCTTTCTGGGCATTTAACAAATCCGACCTCCTTTTTTCTTGCGTGAATGTCGATTTTCCTTGCGTTTTGTAATACGCAGAGTGATTAAACGCATCTTTTTTCGTTGATAACGAAGTATTAAACGTTTCGAGTAATTCATCCATGATCTCAGTTAATTTAAATCAAACTTTTCCAAGAAATCAAAACTAATATCTTCAGCAGAGTTTCAAAATATAAACCGGGTCTTGACAACTGCGCTCAGCGCTGGAAAATGAGGTTGCCAGAGCTCCAAAGTATATACAAAAATTAACGAGAAATGGGTAAGTGCTCGCTGTCACAGTGTAATTTTTATATTTATAGGGGTTAAATGTTTTTTGTATATTTAAATTCTTAAAAGCCCATATGCCGGCACAAAATAATATATTGCCGTCTTGAACAAAAAAGGCAGATATTTTGACAAAATTCACGAATCGAACTATGAGGAAATGTTTTCTATTGATTTCTGAATACTTTGTGAAAATAAAAATATCCTATTTCAGTCTAAAAAACCGCATATATTTCATTTTATTTCAAAAAATCTGCATTTATACTCACCAAAAGACTAATAAATACAGTATTTGGGGGGTATTTAATGTGCTTTTCTTATGATTCTCGATATACTGTGTTTTTTAAAAAATAGCACAGGTAGTTCCACTTTCTCAGAAAAGCAAGGAAATATATATAACTTTCCTCGAGATAAATCGCGTAGTAATTAATTATTTGCAAGCGAATAATTGGCTGTCACTACAACAATATTTCGTGCTTGACGTGATCCGGTTCCTCGTAAGAGCAATTCTTAGAAAAAGTAACCGGTTCCTCGAAATTTTTTAAATATTTTGTAGCGTTTTTACAATTAATTCTTCTTTTTTTTGACTTTTGACAAACATTGCAAAATTATCTGGTTACTCAAAGAACTAACGTCGACAATTCCAGCAACAGCAAAGGAATCGGTTCCAAGAAGTAAATATCGACCATCTCTAGTCTCGTCATTTGCAACCAGTGATGGTATGTCTCGGAAATTTACCTAGATCCAGGGAAAAAAACAGGGAAACAGCACAACATTTGGGGAAATTTCGACTTAATTTTTTGTGATCAAATTGATCGAAAAGACGATTGGCCATACTTTATTTATGGGCCATACTATACACGGGCCATACTATTATGGGCCATACATACGTTCGCACCGCACGTTCGTCATTCGTCTCCACAACGCGAACGCGAAGTTCCAACAATACAACTAAAATACTTTTTTCAAAAAAAAAATTTACGTTACTAAATCTTTTAATTTTTATTTTAAACCAATCCAAAATTTCATTTCACCATCCTAAATCTATTTTGAATGTGTTTTTAATGTTATATTTCATTTAAGAGGAACGGTTGCGCCGCCTTTTTCATACAAAACTTAATTTTGGTTTTGATGCCAAAATACCACGAAAAATCTGTAGCTATTTACCTACAGAGATATAAAAAAGACTTATAAAATTGCGAATACCGCACATTAGTCCAAATTCCTCAATAATCTCGGAGCCTTTGGAAATACGGCAACCCCAACAAGAGTAAGTGACGGGAACGAAGGGAATGGAAAATTTGTTATAACTCTCACTAAGGCAAGGAAAAGCACCGCAATCGGGTTATCTATGTGGTATGGGTGGAGGGAGTGAACTATGAATTAATACATTCTCAAAGATACGGGAAAAGTGCAGCAGGCGAACCGATTTTCATTTTTTCGGAAAGTCAGCACTAATCCCAACAATATTTAAAACTGATATCCTTTAATATTTTCTTAAGTGGAAATCTTTATTTCTGTTTAAAAATGAAATCTTTAAAACATATCAGTTTAACCGGCTAATAACCGAGTGAACAAACGTGTCGTATCCCCCGCAGTCGTCGCGAGTTCAATCCAATGCTAGCTAAGTCCTCCATCATTGCACAAGTATCATTTTCCTCTTATGTAAAAATGTGAAATAATTTGTCCTTTATAATCCGATAATAATTAGTCATATGTCCTCAATGTGCATCATTTTGAAACTTAGCCGGGTTGGGCCCAAAGATATAAGATTGGTTGGGCCCTAAAATTTTATATATTATTTTCAGAGTTCTGTGCTCACAATGTGTTCCATTTTCAAAGGATCCCCAAATATGACATAATATGCCTTAAGGAACCGATTTCCTATCGGGCCTCTAACGTGAAGTTAATTTTTTTTTTAAATCTCTCCCCCCCCCCTCCACAACGTTTGGGCCCAAGACCGGGGTCTTTTGGGCCTAGGTGGAAGTCCAGCCATGACCGAGACGATGCGTTACGTCTGTATCTGGCACTAAATTTGACACATTTATTTTATATAAACGTACCTACATTACCTGTAGTAGTGCGTGCCAGCAATATTATTGTTTCAAGCAACCTTTAAATTGATTGTATCTCAAGGGTGATGTAAAAATTAGGTAAGTACTGCGATTGTTCGGGCCCCGGGCAGCTGTACGATTTGTACCCCCTGAACCCCTCTGCCGGCAGCCCTGTCTATGGGAATGTGATCAGAACCCCCCTCCCGGGCTCTGCCGAGCCCCGGGCTCGTGCACCGCGCGCCCGATAATTAAAGACGGTACTGCAAAGGGCCCCAGAGGGCCCCTGCAGGCAGGGGCCCAGTTAGCGTTTGTTGAAATGTAACCGTTGATCTGCCCCTGTATTACACATCCCTTTCATGCACATTATTTAACATGAACATTTTTTTTGGCCTCGATTTAACATAAAATTATATATTGTCCGTACATGCAAGAATGCAATGTTTATTTCAAATGCGTTAAAATATTGTTTGGTAACCAGTTTCATACGAACAACGAAGTGCTAATATTTTTAAGATCTGTTGAAAATAATATAATTAATTAAATTCTTCCTACCTGTATAAATTGAATGGATCAATAAAATTATAGAAAAAGGTTGCCAAGTTCAAGTAGGTACCGATTAGTTCCATGGGCGATTAGATCGGGAATTGTACCATCGACCTTTGGGGCCAATATTACTCGAAAAAGGTACCTCTAACCAAATGACTGGTTGTATATTTTACCTGGGAATCGACGTATCGCCGAATTAAATAAGTCGTATTTGTAAATATTTTATGCTCTATTTATGTGACTTGAACATTTATTTGGACAGTGGCGTAACTGTGTGTGCCATATATATTAGAAACAAGGGAGATAGTCCGTGAACCATTATTCGTATGAAGCCGCGAACAAAAAAGTGTCGCCAAAATCGTTTACCTTTACCATAACACTGCCAATCGCATCAACGCACAGTCTGAATTTATTTCTACCTAGTACCTACACACCAAACGCGTATGTACTTCATCACAATACTCACACAGATGCATTACTTGATTGATGATTCAATCCAATAATGTATGTATTTGTATTTTCTTGAATGAATCGAGTTTTTTTACGGACAAAACTATTTATTCAAGTTCATATTGCCTATGTACGGGCACAAACAAATAATTTGTCACAATATTATAACGCAATACCTTGCAAAATGGTATTTTAATAATGTAAACTAATCAACGCCATCTATGAACACGTAGAATATAACGAGCGTCGCGTTTTACCTTAATCACTAAACCAATGGTTTATTCGTCAGAACAAACGTACATTGAAAAAATAAATTAACTACTCTATTATATTTACAAAAATATTATTTACAAAGTAATTTATTTTATTTAAAGTTATTAAAATACGTACTTAGTTTATCTGAATGTGATAATTCTTCAGGACTGAATTTAAGGTTAAACGCAACGCTCGTTGTATTCTACGTGTTCACAGATGGCGTTAATTAATTAATTTTGTTTAAATACGCTTTTGCAAGGTATTGCTTTACAGTATTAAGACAAATTATTTGTTTGCGCCATCATATACGCAATATGAATATTAGGGTGTCCCAGAACATAAGGAAGAATTTTTTTTCATGAATTTAAATATGCATACCCTCTTATTTTATTTCATTTGATCCCAATAACTCATATAATAAATATTATTTTGATTAAACACCGGCAACCCGTGCCGACTTGATGCCAAACATATGGTACAGAGTTAATATGGAAGGATTTTCAACTTTCATTTTTGTCGGATAAATAAAATTTAAAAATGCACCAATGTTCAATTATGTAGTATTTTATATTTTAAAATGGTTTATTGATTAAATTTTTTCTTCATAGTTTGTTTTTTACAGTCAGGAGAAATCTTCCGGTGTTCCTGAACGCATCGTAACAAAAATTATTTTTGTTCCTCTTCGACCGTGAGATTAAGCCATGAAAATCTTGCATTAACTTAACAGTTCTTTCAGCTGTATCATTCACTACCCTCAGCGGCGACACATTCTTTCTGACTTCTTGATACGAAGCAAAATTTGACCACATCGTAGGGAATTCGTTAAGAAATCTGTTTTCAGACGATCAAACAAATACTTGCTCTTGACTGAAATGAAGTCGTAAATATTTTCTCTGAAACAAAAGTCACTAAATTATCATATGAAGAAAATCCTCAATACAAAACATAATTTAAACTACTTAATAAACTTACCATACAATTTATCATCAAGATCTTCCTTCGATGGGATGTAACGTTTGTCATGGGTTGATAAATTATTTTTGATATTTCGAGCATTTTTATTTTAGTTGTTTGATCCACAGCGTCGTCAAACAGCGATAAAATAGATCCTTCATCGGTCAAATACCATAACTGCTTACTGAACAGAAATAAAGCTGCCATTGAGATGTTTTCATCATTTTTTTCTTAAGCCTTCATCGATTTCAAAAAGCACAAGTCCTGGTACGGTGCTTTAACTGCTATAATACATTGTAGCCATGGCTTGACATAGGATGTTACTATGAACAGGCAAACGTCTAAAAGTGCCGCCTTATCCTTACCGGTAATTTTAAATTGCGCACAAATTAATGATATTTTCAAGGAATAAAGCGCCTTTGCCATCCATCGAGCACCTGGAGGCCGAATCTTAAATTTTCTCGCTGTATCTTCTCCTAAAACTATCACACAGAGCTCTAAAAACTCTCAATAGTCATCTCCAAGTACTTTTGTTGTCAGTGCAGTACGGTAAAAGTCAAGCAAATCATCGATTTCGGAAGCGGTTAGGTGCAATGTGAGATTTTCTCTGTAGCACTGAATTTTATCGGGATCAACATTTTTACAGTTATCTCGAAACTTTTTGAAGAGTGGTATGTCAGGGCTTGTAGTCACTTGACTGATTTTTACTTCAAACACAGCTTTTAATACCACCTATGGCTATATTTGGTATATATTGACAGTTAAATTCACTATTCCGATATTGTAGAACAAAACTTCAAGAACTTGTCCATTCGATGGCAGTTTAGAACCCGATATTTGGTGTTTTACGACTCCTATTAAAAATATACTCTTTTTAGAAGTGCGTAAATCTAACAACATCTTGCCTGAACGAGTGATTTTCGTTTACTAACAAAAAAGCTAGTTTCTACAAGCTCATCAACACGTTTGCTCGCTGGCGTCTTAATGTACAAGTACTGACATCTTTCGATGCAAGTCGGCACGGGTTGCAGTTGTCCAAAGTAAACGAAATTTTTTTTATAAGTGTTTTGTCATTATTAAAACAAAATTAGAGGGTATGCGTTCAAAAATAACAACTTTAATTTTTTTGGGACACCCTAATGAATATGAATAGATAGTTTTGTCCATATAAAAACTCAATTCTATCGAGAAAGGCATACAAATACAATATTGGATTGAATCATCGGTAAAATATTGTATTTGTGTGCCTTTATCGAAAGAATTAAGTCTTTAAACGAACAAAACTATTGATACGGGCGCAAACAAATGATTTGTCTTAATATTGTAAAGCAATACCTTGCAAAAGCGTATTTAAACAAAATTAATTAATTAACGCCATCTGTGAACACGTAGAATACAACGAGCGTTGGGTTTAACCTTAACTGTGCAGCGCAATTAACATATATTTTTAAATCATTGGTTCATTGGATAAAATGTAACTGTATTGATAGATATGTGCATGTATCATCAACATCAGCCATTCTCTATATATATTATATTTAATTGAGGTATACCTACGTATGTTTTCTCATGAATAAATGAGACGAAAAATAAAATAAATAAATTGTAGCAGAAAAATGAAATAATGATAACTGAAATTATTATCATGCACCCGATCGAACTGGAAACCGATATGAATAGGACACGCTCTAAGCTTCCTAACAATATTATTTTTCAAACATTGTATACACTTGCTGTCCCTCTTCCGCTAGTGACAATAAGTATACGTAAACAAGACAAAGGGCTCTTCCGCACCTGTGGAAGCATATAACGGTGCACAAATACATTCATGTAATGCTAAGCTTTTTTAGTAAAGCCAACTCTCGCTGCGGTACCTATGCCTACCTATATTTGATAGGGTTCCATCAAAGATATTAGAAGAACGAGATATGCTATGTTGGCCGCCGGACCGTAGCCGGAGTACTACCTAATTAGGGTACTTTGAACGGTATCGGGACGTGTACGCACAGAAATCTGTTCTATGTATTAGTGCGGATACCTTAGCGCAAGCGAAGGTGTGCAGTAGTATTGGTGAACAAAACCGGCGACACTCGGCAAAACAATTCCACTCAGTACGAACTGCGCCTAGCACATCTCGTTCTTCTAATATCTTTGGGTTCCATGATATTTCATCAAAATGAAAATTCAACACACCTTTAAAAAGTGATATAGAGTCATTAAGTTATGAAACAAAAAGTAGGTTTAATAGTTACCTATGTAACTTATTAAACCTAGTTTTTGTTTAATCACATTTTGATGACATACCCGGTCACCATTTAATTGGTTCCGCTGATTTGAAGATTCTTGCAGTTTGAACGTAGCTCAGCGACAGTCAGCACGTTTCCATGCCACATCTAATTTTGTTTCTATCGCTAGGTACTGTACGGTAGGGTGTATCGATTTTTAACTTTTTTTTTTGTTTTCAAATTCCAAGTTGAAATAAAGTTGCTACTAGGTACCACAACTTACCACAAAAAAAATTGGATTTTTAAAAAAATGTTTAGGTCTCCCGCACAAGGCCTAAAGTTTTAATTTTTTTCAAAAAATATCAATTTTTTTTAAATTTAAAAAAATAAAATCATAACTTTTGTGTTTATTCCAAGTTAAAAAACAGTAATACTAGGGCATAAAAATAAGTACGAAACGGTTTTTTTAAATAAAATATGGTATTTTGGTCTCCCGCACAAGCCCTAAAGTTTGTTAATTTTGATGAAATTTTGTAATTTTGTGTACATATATGAACCATGTTTTTTTAAAGTTTAAGCCACCGGAATTAATTGTACTTTTCTTACAGAAGGCATAAAATGAGACAATATATATATATACATAATTCTTATATACATACAGTAAAAATATATACCACATATATACTATATATATATAATATGTTTTATACCTGAAAAAAGATAGTTGGACGTTGTAAATTGTATGAGAAAGGTGTTGAAAGAAACTAATGTTATTTGCTATTACTGTTGTTTATTACAAAAGTATAAAAGGTTATAACATGTCATAAAATGTAGTATAAAAACTAAGTACAAAATGTTGCTGATTACTTTCCATACGACATAAGTGGCAGTTTTCTTGTTCTACTGCAAATTTACTGACTTTTTTGTATTCTTCCTTTCATCTTGGCTTCAAAACCTTAAATCAAAATTATGTATAGTATTTACACAGGCCTAGTGAAAATTTTATAAATGTTATTACAGTTCCCAAATAAAATTTCAATTTAATATGGAAGACAGTATGATAAAGACGTTATTTAGAAACATTATAACTACAAAATAGTCGAAAAAAACTTACTTAAATTCTAATCCTTTGCAGAGGTTTTGTACTGGCTCTTGGTCTCGAACGTAGGTAACTCTTTACGGTCTTCCAGTCTGGCACGGATAAAACTATCTCTTCGATTAGCCCACATACTCGCTTCAAAGCTTCTGTGACTTCCTTGACAATTCGTTCCACCGCTTGAGTGTGAGAAGGAATTCTAAATTCAACCCTTCCACTTCTGCCAGTTTCCGCAATTGACTCCAACTCTTCTAGGCTCATATCAGTAACAAGAGGGGGTTCGGTTACTGAAGTGGATTTCCAGTCAATCATATCTATATAGTCTTCGGCATCAAAATTGATCTGAGGGGGTTTAAATACCCTTACCCCTTTCCTTACGGTTGAGCGAGCTTTCTGGATTCTCTTATAAGCCAATGCTCTGATATGTTTTCGTTCATCGAACAGCATAGCTATCAAAACATGCTCTGGGTGAGCCATGAAAGCATTTATCTGTAACGTTGCATGGACGACTTTTCTTAGCTCATCTACCAAGTAATTGCTGAAAAGAATCATTTAAAAAAATGAATGGAAGCTTGCGGGATTTGGGGATTGCACTTAATTGAGAACCATGATGGTATGTAGACCTTCATCATGAACTCTGCAAGCTTTCTTAGCTGAGGGGTCGGATCATCGGTGGCTACATACAAACGAAGGACTCGATTTGCCAGAGTAAGCCACCTGGCGTGCGAGATGTTGCCGGGGTTTCGTTTGGCCAACTCTTCGGCAATAGAATTGTCTTCCATATTAAATTCAAATTTCATTTGGGAACTGTAATAACATTTATTAAATTTTCACTAGGCCTATGTAAATACTATACATAACTTTGATTTAAGGTTTTGAAGCCAAGATGAAAGGACGAATACTTAAACAAGTCAGTAAATTTGCAGTAGAACAAGAAAACTGCCACTCATGTCGTATGGAAAGTAATCAGCAACATTTTGTACTTAGTTTTTATACTACATTTTATGACATGTAATAACCTTTTATACTTTTGTAATAAACAACAGTAATAGCAAATAACATTAGTTTCTTTCAACACCTTTCTCATACAATTTACAACGTCCAACTATCTTTTTTCAGGTATAAAACATATTATATATATATAGTATATATGTGGTATATATTTTTACTGTATGTATATAAGAATTATGTATATATATATTGTCTCATTTTATGCCTTCTGTAAGAAAAGTGCAATTAATTTGCCGGTGGTTTAAACTTAAAAAAAACATGGTTCATATATGTACACAAAATTACAAAATTTCATCAAAATTAACAAACTTTAGGGCTTGTGCGGGAGACCTAAAATCCATATTTTATAAAAAAAAATCGTTTCTTACTTATTTTTATGCCCTAATATTACTGTTTTTTAACTTGGAATAAACACAAAAGTTATGATTTTATTTTTTTAAATTTAAAAAAAATTTGATATTTTTTGAAAAAAATTAAAACTTTAGGCCTTGTGCGGGAGACCTAAACATTTTTTTAAAAATCCAATTTTTTTGTGGTAAGTTGTGGTACCTAGTAGCAACTTTATTTCAACTTGGAATTTGAAAACAAAAAAAAAGTTAAAAATCGATACACCCTACTGTACGGTCACCAAGGGTGTATTGGATAGATGCGTTTGAAAAACATTTTTTTGCGGAATATTGTATGAAAAGCGAATCCAAAAATGTCCATCTGCAACCAACGTAGGTAGGTACTTCCTGCAATCTTTGAATACGCAGTGATATGAGTAAGCACATACATTTATGGTGTATACAGATTGAGAAAATCTAGATTCAGAAAAATAACGAAGGCTATCGTCCACGGGTCCGTAAGGAATCGTTACAAACTGTTTGTTCATGGTTTGTAATAAGCCGACGTGGCTTGGTGAAGAATGTCTCATAAAAATTAGTTAATCATTGAAAAATAACCTATAATTTTAATCTGCTCACATATATTATAAAGGAATTTTTAATTCTGTACACAAATTTAGACGACACTTTAATCTAATGTCCATAATGATGTCATTTAATTTAATGTCCATTAGTTAGTTACTTACCGTCCACCGAATAGATTATGTGTTCTTTATTGTTTCCTCCCATTTATTGTGGAGAAGTGGGGCATGGTTAACAAACTTGCCCAGGAGGGAGGTTGTTTTTCTGTACGCCACTGTGTATTTTGGTAGGTACCTTTTTGCATGCCTACCTATGCAACAAACTCGTTATTTATCAAATACTTAAATAATTAGGTAAGTACGACGCATTGAACCTTTGGAGTAATTTACAGAAAGTGGTCTTGAAAGGAAAATACGTATATTATTATGTATAAATTATTTCTACAACTCGCAAACTGATAATCCCAAGAAGTGGATCCGTACCGACTAAAGAAAACTGATAATACCAGGTAAACACCATACAGACTTCGACTCCTGGCCCCACATAGGTCAATTCAAATTATTTAATTGATTATCAGATTATTATTTACAAGAATTATTCTATTTAAGTAAGAATTTCGATATTTTAAAGCGTTTTCTCAATTTCACCATAAATGCGTAAGACATAAAAATATGCTCATTTCAGTTGTGCCTGTAACTCCGGTTCAATGAACTCTAGAAGTTTTGCTTTGAATTCTGTCATCGTTTGAATATATTATAAATGTTTGGAGAATCCAGATAAGCGATAAACTACCTACCTTTAGTATAATACTTTTCCCAGAAAATTTGACGGGAATTCAGACCATCCCCATTTATGTGTTATATCAGCATAAGACGCGAAATGAAAAAACTGGTTCCACTTTTTAACCTCCAATTAGTCCAATTTGACCTCCAACGCTCCAACGCCGAACGACTGGAAACTACGGAATCCTACCCGTGCGCACTGCCACTCGCGCGATAATATATAGTACTCAATAGCGCCTCTGTAACTAACCCGTGATTTTTCACAGCTCTGCGCTAGTGCCTACTTATGTAAAAAATGAACCTTGCTTCGGAAACGCAGACACGCCTACAGCACACTTCTATCAGTTAGGATTTTTTATTTGATCGTATTCTTTTCTATTCAAAGTTCCTAGCAATTAAAGTAGCCTTATTTCCTTGTTTATATTTTTAACCATTTTCCTAGAAAGGTCAAGGAGTTATCGCTTCTGTACGACACCTTCAGATATCGATCATCAGATCTTGTGAATGTCGTTTGTTAATTATTTACTTGAAATAAGAGTGATGTTTATTACTCCCGTAATAAACATCAATTCTACTATTAGTCCAGTCAAGACATGAAAAGGGGGTTGTGCTTGCAAAAGGTCCAGTCATTCTGAATTTTTTATATGTTGTTAGGACCTAAACCAGTATTAAAAAAAAAAATTTGCAACTTCGAAAGTGCTGTGCGACCGGCGGTGGACCTAAAAAACCAGGAAATTTTCGGATTTTTTTCAGTTTTTGCTCAATATCTCAGTAAAGGAAGGGTCTGACTGGTATAAATGTTAAACATAATTTTAAAGTAGACTAAATTTTCTATAATTTGAAACCAAATTAAGCAATACACAGCCATTAGTTTTCAAGATACAGTTCTTCAAAAATAGCCAATTTTTTCCAAAAAGTGAAATTTTTTCGAAATGGTCACTTATTTTGTAAAATAATTTCTAAAATACGCATCCTACGTCAAATATTATAGGGAATAAAGTTGTTGTAAATTTAATTAGCTTTCATTTGAAACTAAATTAATATCTGTAGACTAAACGGTTCTCTCAAAAATGGCAGATAACCAAAAACAGTCATAAGTGGATTTTGGGTGAAATGCAAATAAACTGTTCTCACGTCTTTTTATGGTTTTATTTATCAAACAGTTAACAGATTTTTGATGAAAAAAAGAAAAGATATTACATCTATCGGGAATTACGTCATCTTCAAACATTGTTTTATATTCCTACATACCAAAATGCTTGTACAAACATCATGGTACCTACTATGAGGACAAATTACATGTACACAAAAAATAAAACTAATATAAATCATGTAGGTATTGTGTCTTGGTTGCCAAATCATGTCTTTCTTTTTATCTTAGCTGGGAGAGGCGCCCAGTCTGTAGTCGGGTCATCTTCATCGTCCGAGCATTTCAGCTCCACATCCGGGACGTTAATGCAAAATTTGCCACCGCATGACTGACAGAGGACTGAGCAATGGAGCCCAGCCTTTCTACACGAGCAGCTCCCAGAGCATCCTTTATTGCATTTACACGAAATTTTTCGCAAAAGAGCAGGAGGTGCGGGATCCATCGTGGTGGGGATGGGGGTGAGTCCTTGAGAAGACAGCTTCCACCCCCATTCAGTGGGATTCAAGTTGACTCCCCGCCACTTCTGCACTTGGAGGTAGCACCTTGCTGCATGGTGGCCTGCAGCATCTTCCGTCGGTGGCAAACGGGCGAGGTTTATGTTTGTTGAAGTGACAAACGTCTTATACCTCAGGAAATACAAAGTATCCCTCGCGATGTCACCCCCATATAGAGCCACGAAGCACTTGATGCCTGCTTCACTCACGGCTTGTGGGGTAGAGTCTGGCCGAAGGAAGACCTCCACTTGCTCAGCAAGTGGTTCACTCTTGCTCAGAAGTGTTCTGATTTTGGTCTTTCCTTGGCCAAACGGTGCTGAGGTGGTAGAGCACCCGGCAAACGCGTGGGTAAATAGTACCGTTCCTGGTAATTGTCGGGAGTCCTGGTTGTTGTAGGAGGTAGTAGAGTAGTGACAGCAACCAGCTTCACCCTTCGTGCTCTTCTGAAGATAGACGTTTGTCTCTTCAGCGCCTAAACCATTGAGAAACCTTCTCCCACTATGACGACCCGATCGGCATCTGCTCTTTTTGATAACGCCATCATGACGATCTCTCGATCAGCATCTTCTTCGGCAACAGCCATTTCTACTCCCTCCTTCTGAAAGGCGTCACAGAGAAGAGTTATAAGGGGTCTCTTATTGTTTTCATTGCCCAATACATGCTCTTGAGCAATTTGAATTACTGTGGATTCATCGAAAGTCAATTCGTAGCTGGAATGAGCTGCGTAGCGCCGGAGTCATTCCGCTGTTTTGGTGTTTTCTTTTGGTAGCATCTTCGGGGTAGCCGTCAAAAACGATGGAGACGTTCTTCCCAAAGTGGTTTCGGACGTAGGTGGTATAACGCGCCAAAAGTGCTCGAACCGTGCTCTTCCGCTGCCACACGACCTTGTGCAAGAGGTAGCCAACATCCAAAATGACGTGAGTGCTGGCACCTATCGGCGTGTGGCTGGAAAGAGGAGTGAAGGCAGAGTACAGAGTAGATTTTGTGCCCTTGCGCATCCCTTGTTCATTGAACAGAGACATCGGGAACGGGGCCAACTCATACTTGAAGTCATCCTGTAAATCCTGTTCAGATTTCTTTGCAATACACACTCGCTGAAAAATTATGAGCGGATCCACAGCCACTCTTTTGTTTTTGTCCGGCAGTTTAACGGTTGAGGTGATCGATGCCAGCGTGGTAACTTTATTTTTCCGTTTTATTACTACCTTGTCGTACATTTTCCCCACAATTTTCATTACTCCTTCCGTTCCAACTCTCTGGGCTGTGTGGAAATTAATTTCAGGACCTGCCAGTAAACCACTACTGATAGAAATTAAACTGTCAGTTTTGGGAAATGGAGGGTGGAGAGCAAACCAGTTTTTTAGTTTTTCCACATCACTATTATCTCGGATGATTCGAGAAGGTCTCATGTCCACATGCTGCTCTCCAGTATGACATGATAAGCTGCAAAAACTTTCCAGTTCTTCACAAATGTTCAACATAAACACCATTCCTGTTGTCCACCTTGCCAGAACACTTCCGGAGATTCCTCTTCCTTGGGTCAACCCACCGTAGGTTTTCATGGATCGCATCAGCTTCTGCTCAATTGTTAGGTCTGACCACAACCCAGACCAAAACTTGTCAGACCGGCGAATGGTGAAGGATCCTTTTGTGAACATGTCGTATTCACTTTTATCCATCCGATCTTATAGAGCCATCATATCCTGAAGATAGAGGTGCGCGCTCTTAGCATACAAAAAATGTCCAGCTGCGTGGAAAAAAGGGAGCATCTTGTGGAAAGTGTACAAATGAAGGTTCCAATCACCAGCACGCTCTGCCTGGATGAATAGTTTTATCAAAGTGGTCATACGAAAGTATTGGACCCACAACTGTGATGTTGGACCATTCGCTTTAATTTTCTCCAAGACACTTTTAAATTTTGCCTTTAGTATTTGGTAGGTATCAATTTCTTCTGCTGATATAGTGAGAGACCTTTCAGTGTCTCGCAGCAATTTTTCAGTCTCGTCTCGCTCCTATGGAGTTATGTCAACCTCATAAAAAACAATGCTGGCCAGTGTGAGGTTTGCCAAAATGTGGGCTCGAACAGCTCGTGAATATGCGTGCCCATTCATATGGGTACCCATGGGTATAGGTACTAATGGGTACTTGAAATTTGAAAAAGTTGTAATTATATTATAACCCTAGGATAAACCCACGATGATTAATGGATTTACTTCACAGCACAATAAAACCATAAAAAGACGCGAGAACAGTTTATTTGCATTTCACCCAAAACCCACTTATGACTGTTTTTGGTTATCTGCCATTTTTGAGAGAACCGTTTAGTCTACAGATATCAATTTAGTCTCAAATAAAAGCTTATTAAATTTACAACAACTTTATTTCTTACAATATTTGACGTGCGATGCGTATTTTAGAAATTATTTTACAAAATAAGTGGCCATTTCGAAAAAATTTCACTTTTTGGAAAAAATTGCCTATTTTTGAAGAACTGTATCTTGAAAACCAATGGCTTTATATAGCCTGCTTTGGTCTCAAATTATAGAAAATTTAGTCTTCTTTAAAAGTATGGATACAAATTACACCGGTCAGACCCTTCCTTTACTGAGATATTGAGCAAAAACTGAAAAAAATCCGAAAATTTCCTGGTTTTTTAGGTCCACCGCCGCTCGCACAGCACTTTCGAAGTTGCAAAATTTTTTTTTAATACTGGTTTAGGTCCTAACAACATATAAAAAATTCAGAATGACTTGACCTTTTGCAAGCACGGGTGTACATCTTGACTGGACTATATAGATACTACGTAGATGTAGGTAATTAACGACTGAATACTATTATCAAATAAATGATCATATTATTTTAATATTGTATTTTCTCTACCATTTTCTATAAAATAAGCAAAATTTTCAGTCTTTTAAAAGTGTTCCTATTTAGTTTTTTCGCATAATAGGTTAAATTTGTTGAAAAAGTTTTAATCGACGATAAACTTCGTGGCAGATATGCGTTCTTTTAGACTTAAACAGTAAAGTTGATTAATATAATATACTACTTTTATTTAGAATTTTTTTGTTTTGTTATAGTGGCATACAGAGCTCCGGTCCAAAAATGCCCCTTTCTTTTTCATCGTTAGTTTAAATTGGTTGTTGGAAAATAAGATTTAGTTTTTTTTGAAAATTTATTTGCAATGATACATGGCTGCAGTTAGGGGGGTAATTTACGTAGGATTTGTTTTGGTTTTTTAAATTTAGTTTTGGCATTTACGTTGTACTGGGCGAGAAAATTGATGGAGGGGTTTTTATGTGTTGGAATACCCGAATAAAAAGATTCTGCGATACTTATGATGTGGTCTTTAGGGAGAGAGACTTTGGAGTCACGGTGGAGCTGGGAAAACCTCATCCACTTGGGAGCTCCCAGGACTGTGCTAGTGGCTTTATTTTGGAATGTTTGTAGTCTATTTTGACGGCCGGCATAGTCCAGTGGTAACGCATTGGACTGTCATTCCGAAGGTCGCGGGTTCGAACCCGGCGTGCGCAAATAAAATTTTTATTTGATTAATTTGTGTTATTTCACAATTAATTAATTAAAATATAATATATAGTATATTTGCGGCACGTTCCAGAGTGGAAGATACTACCAGTATCGCCCTGGTGTAAGACCACCATTCAGAATTGAAACGTTGCTCCAAATGGCTTTAGCCGTGTTTAGTGACTAGATCTGAATAGCCAGGTACTTCCCCACCTTCCTCTTTCCCTTCCCCACTTACCTTCAGCCTCACAACATCTCCCAATTGGGGATGCCATAGTGTCACTGGCTCCAGACGGGAGCAGTTGGGACTCTTGTGAGGTATTCACTATTAAAAAAAAAAAAAAATAAAAAAAATTAATTGGGAAAAAAACATATTTTGTAATTTGTTTGTCTGTAAATTTCTCTATACGTTCCGTTTCCGTTTCAAGATGGTGGTCGTTTTGGTTCGATCATAATTATCTTTTAATTTCTTAAGTCGATGTGTAAGTTTAACCATAAATTACTTTTTAAAATTGGCCTTCACACTACGGCATATCCACAAAATGAAATAAATTCAAAACTCGCAATAATTAAAAAAAAATTATCTCGTTTAGTGTTCATATTCGAAACCCCGCTTTAGTAGTTTTGAAAACCTTTGGCGATATTAAAATTAAATGTTTCAATGCTACGAATACATACGCGAGCCGAACTGTCGAGCTGAACTTCAACTTATGGGAAAGGAACGAAGCAACCGCAAATGGCGCGAAACGCTGCTTTCAATTGCTTCGTTACTTTAACGTAATTATTACGTTTCGGTTCGCAAATGTATACGTACCATGTTTATTTTTTTTATGTGTCCATACAAAAAGGGAATTTATTTTTTATTTTTGACTGTCCTAAAACAGGAAACTTCCTAGTTGGACAGTCAAAGCTTCCTTTTATATTTGTATATCTTGTATGTAATAAATGTAAAAATAAATAAATAAATAAAAAATATCATTTGTGGCGTAAATACATGAACAGGCCTACACCACATTCTTGTCATTTGTGGCGTAAATACATGAACAGGCCTACGCCACATTCTTGTGAGTATCTCTGAATGTCATGTTTGCTTATTACTTACCTGGTTTTTTTTAGAGCGAAAAGAGACGCTAATTGTTATTATTAATCTCCGGACGAATTTAAAGAAGGAACTTAAAGTTTGTTTTACGTGAAAAAGATTAGAAAGAGATGTGGTTAGATTTTTGAGGTAAAACATCGCGACTCGGCGACACACAGTGGGCTGAAAATCGCCTTTCATAGACATAGAGACTTGAATTTTCAAGGGTATTGAGGATTTAAAAAAAAAAATCGCACGTTGCGCCACAATACGAAGTATGTCAAAAATACAAATAAATAGTAGTATATCTGTGTGTAAGGATAGAATGGCCAATCTTATGATTCCAGAGATAGCCTCATTTTTAATGTCAGTGCCATTCAAATTTTTCTTAAAAAAATGATAACTCCCTCATTTGTCCACGCAATTGCTTCGTACGAAATTTTATAGCATAGTATTGATCAACAGAATCCATTTCTAGCCAAAAAAATACCCTTGAAAATTCAAGTCTCTATGTCTATGAAATGCGATTTTCAGCCCACTGTGCGACATCGCGAACATTATTTTTTATGCTTGATATAAGGTAGAAACTTGTGTGGAATGCAGCGACGGCCCTGATCCAAACGGCGCGTGGCGCGAGTAAAAGTTTGGCGCCCCTTGTCAAAACCAGTAGACGCCTAGGTAGTTGATCACTGAAATCAATAATGTTTTGATGATTTGTATTTTTATGTATGCGATTTGCGTTTTTTATAAAAAAAAATAATCTCAACGGCTACGTGTTAGGTTAGGTATTATCAGCGTCTTAGCGCTTTGGAAATTAGGCGCCTGGAGCGGACTGCTCCAATTGCGCCCGTATTGTAATGTAAAGTTAGATAATATCTACGTAATATTACTAAAATGAAAGCTTTTTTCGAACGGACATGTCATGAGATAAATAAAATTCAAGTCAATTTAATTTTCAATAAATTATTCGCATTCTATGTCAAATTTACGGAATATTTCAAAACCGTGACCAATATGTAAAAAATATTTTGAAGTACCTACTTATGTACATTATAATAATATTATGATTTATTTTGTGGTAAGTAATTAATTATTTGCCTGAAGTCCAAAACTGTTAATTACATATAATAATCATCGAAAGAGGAGATAATACCAATAAATCTAAATAAAACCTGAAACAGAACAAATCACTTTTTTTCTGTTTCTTGTTCTGTATCATTTTTGGTTTAGATTATTTTTACATCAACCCCACACAATAGGCCCTGAGGAAAATAATTTCCCTCAGGTCCTATGTCATCTTTGGGGATGCTGTGTGGATGGTCTTTTAAAATAAAGGGGGAAGAGGAAGTACTGGGAAGGAAGAACACACCTCACCCAATTAAACCGGGTACCCCTGCTAAGTCACCAAACGTAGATAACCACTTGGGGTGACCTATGGCAGAGGTGTTGGTTATTCTATAAATTGTTCCTGGCCTCCCTAGGATTATTTAGTATTATCGTATTCTTCAATGATATAATATTGATTGGTATAACCTTCAAAAAAGTTGTTCTAGGAAATATTATTTAATTATTAAAAATAAAAATTTCTGTTATTTTCCACATGTCATTTGCTTATGATTGTGCAAACAAACGTGTAATATGATAAAATTACCAAACTGAAGTCAAGAGCTTACCAACGCCAAAAATACCAGTAGTATGACAATCAGTCATTGATGTGTCTAATTTATTTATTTGTTTAATATCAACGGTATAAATATACCATAAACAATGATAACATGTCACAGTTAAAATCGTAGAAATATTTTAAAAAAAGAATTACAAATATATGTGGCATTTGATTGTGAAATGACATTAGAGAGTAAGTAAGTAACTAAACAAGAGATACAAGTACATAAGTTTCTATAGTGCAAATAAGGTAGAATTAGATTAAATTAATATTGATTAAAAAGATTTGATATCATAGCCCTCTTGTACCTACCTTGCGTGCAGTTAAATAGATCTGCCACATCTGCGTATCTATTACTAACTTCATGCAACCTAGGTACAAGCGAGTGTTTGGAATACTCAGTCCTGATATTGTTGCATTTAAAGAAAATTTTAGAACGAGTAGCTCTCTCTCTTTACAATTTTGAACATAAATATTAAGTCGGATATAATTCTTCGATCTGAGAGTTTTAATAAATTTAGATTTTTCATCAAGTAATTATAGTTTATATTTTCAATGGGAATACCGAGTTTAAAATTAATGTGTCTTAGGAATTTATGTTGAATTTTTTCGATTGAATCTGAATGTAATTTGTAGTGAGGGGACCAGATCGAGGAGTTATATTCGACTTGACTACGAACCAGGGATGTATACAAAATTTTTAATGTTGAAATATTCTTGAAACCTCTGGAATTTCGAAGAATGAAGCCTAGCATTTTCATTCCTATATTATTAATATTATTTATATGCGATATAAAGTTTAATTTAGAGTCGAAAGTTATCCCCAGGTCATTAATTTCTTCGACAGAGGTAAGGATTGAGTTATTGAGTTTATATGAATGAATAATTGGTTGATTTATTCTGTAAAATATTATTGAATAACACTTATTTATGTTCAGATGAAGTTTGTTAAGAGAACACCAATTAATTAACCTGTTCAAATTATTTTGTAGACAGATAATTTAGTCAATGCAATCAGTGCTTTCAATGAGTCTTCAGAATATTTCCTATATCCTATGGGTAGCAGCAATGGCGAACCTACGGCGCGCAATTTTTGCATTGATTTTGTATTAGAATAATTGACTCCAAATTAACTTTTGTTCAAAATACAAAACAAATTATTAAAAAGATTGCCAAAAAAATCTCACTGTTGGGAAGAATAAGAAGATTCCTTAACACAGTTTCCAGTAAAAATGTGTACAACGCAATTATTGTACCACACATAAATTACTGTAGCAGCATTCTATTCTTATCCATAGACATATGAATATTAGTAGACCTGCCCTAAGTGATTAAAATCGTATTATCCCCACTCCCCATACCGGTTCCATTGGAGCCGGCTGGACTCGCGTATGGCCTCAAGTGAAATTTGAAAACGTGACGTCATCATTCTTGTGCGAACTATGGTCGAGGCATCATCGGTTCATTTTACGAAATAACACGGCAAAATGTTGACTTGTGCTATGAAAACTTGTAAAAATAGATGTGAAAAAGAGAATAAACCCAATTGTCGTATTACATTCCATAAGTATGCATTATTTTACTTTATTTTAAGCTTATTCACACCGTATTATATGGATCAGTTTTAGAAACATATACTATCACATCACAATGTAGCGATTCTCAAGTGTGCTCATCGTTGTTTACTGGGGTAAGTAAATTATGAAACATTTGTAAAAGTGTCTTAACTAAATACTCTGAAACTAACTACGACTCTGCAAACAGAAGAAATTTACTTTGCCGAATTTGGACTTCGCAAATTAGTTCATAACGTGGCGAGTAATTTGCGCTCCCATGTAAAAATGTCTATTCATTCAAAGCAGATTTTACTTTTAAGAACTAAATGGTGATATTATAATGCGAGATGCCTATTTACTGTCAGATTGATTTATTGACGAATCACAGTCAGCCTTACTCCCTTCGTTCTTCAACAGTTGATTTTACCCCTCGCCATTATCTTCTCGTCTATTAATTCCTATGTCTGTGTTCTTATCCAACGACGGTTTAATGAAACAAATGACAATTCTACAAAATAGAGCAATGAGAACCATATTGAAGAAAAATAGATACACAATAATTAAGAACATGTTGAAGGAATTAAATATCTTGTCATTTAAACAAATTATTTACTTTAATACCATATTTTTAATCTAAAAGATAATCAATGGCCATACGTCTAGTGAATTCCTAAGAAAAAAATGATAAACTACAGAACAAACACACACATGGGACGAGGAAAAGAAATGAATTGAGACTCCCCTTCAGGAAAAAAAACACAGAGTCAAAAGTCATTGATGTACGGAGCGTTGAAGATATTTGGAGAGCTACCAGAAGAAATAAAATCAGAAGAAAACATAAAAACATTTAAAATTAAACTACGAAAATATGTGATTGATTCATTTTAAATGTGTTACTATAATTATATGTATATGTATATAAGGATTGTATTAGGACATAGATAACTATGTACCTACTTAAAATACCACAATAAACAATAAAGAAAATGAAAACGATCTCGCTTTTCATCTTCCCATGGACCGAGGACATCTCCCCGCACAGACTCACTTGCGTGCAAGCGGGACAAGATTCGTTCAGACATTCTTCCAAACAACGCACAAATCGCAATCCCCGACTAGCAAGTAAATAAGCCGTCAAAAGGACAAAACTAGGTGTATGAAATCAACTGTACCTAAAATAATTCAAAAAACAGTACAATAACATAAGAAATAAATAACAAAATTTAAAAAATATATATAAAGAATAAAACCTAACAAAACAAAAAGTAAAACGATTGGTAGGTACCTTTGGGACTTGGGACAAGTTATAAAGTACCTACCTATTTAATAGATAACAAATATAATCACTTTTATAAAGCCGTTTTCCTGGAAAAAATAACCTTTACGTTCGTACTCACTTAAATAATATTATAGTTTGTGATAACCTCAACACGGACCTAATAAGCCTTTTTTACGACTTTTTAGGTTCATTGACCTCAAGGCCAGTTAGGTTAGTTTTGGTTCTGTTATGTTAGATCAGGTTAGATTAGGTTAGGTAACGTAAGGTTAGGTTAGCTGGACTGTGTTGGTAGCTTAATGCAAATAATTTTATTAAAATAATAATATTTATTATTATAATCAGTGCAAATAGAGAAACAATAGCGCGTGTTGCTTTTACGTCTAACAGATGGCGCTATTAAAAAATGTGTTTGTCCAACAGATGGCGTTGTTTGAAAAAAAACATGTTTTTATCTGTCATAGGAGACATCTATATAACATAGGTATATAAAAACATACGCGTATGCAAATGCAACGTTGTCAAAATTACAAAGTAATCAATGAAGAACTTTAGGAGGTTTAAGATTTTGAACAAACAAACATTTATATAGGTATACAGATATATTAATTAATCTATGTGTATTTATGGTATCTCCATATATACATATATATATGCAGACGTACCTACCCTTTGGCATACATATCATATACATAAAATGTCGACTACTAGTCTGGTAGTCGATAATCGTGTAAAAACATTATTGTAAAATAACATTTAGGTATATGAATAAAGAAAATTTAAAAAATACAAATAGTACGAAGTGAGCGGGTAGCGACAACAGTATTGCAAGTGGGAAAAGACGCGGATTGTTGAATATTAATGCTTTGTTAATTATTATTATATTAACGCACATACTATTTACGTGCCAAAGTATCGTGATTTATTTTTGAGGTATTATGCAGTGTTGCACTTTCCCTTGAATCATATTTATTATGCAGTGGGCAGCATTTCAGCGTCCATCATCGGGGTAAATAAAGCGTTGGCCACAGACATAGGAATATTCATATGTCTATGGCGTTGGCCAAAGTGAACTAGCTTTAGAAAATGTCTTCACAAATGGCAAAGTTGTTGTAAAGGATTTTTTTAAACATTAACTTCATGCAGGAAGCCCTAAGGAAAATAATTAAGCCTATGTCATCTTAGGAGATTCTGCGTTGAGGGTCATTTGAGAAAGTGAAGGTGAGGAGTTCTGGGAAGCCAAAAGGTGTGAGGAGCGGGTAGGAATCTTTGGGTCAGTGGTCACAGAAGTGAGGACGTAGACAGATTCCGGCTGGAGAGGTCAAATGGTCAACCAGTCTCTCCCGATCACGCAGTGATGGGCAGATGCACATCACCCCTTGAACATGGGCACCCCTGTCAAGTCACCTAACGTAGCGAACCACTTAGAGTAACCTATGCCCACCGACTTGAGAAGTAAACTCAGTGCCTATGGCAGAGGTGTTGGTTATCCAGTGAATTGTTCCCGGGGAGGGGGTACATACACCTACCCAACCATTCCCAATTCCCAAATTGAAAATATTGTTTCTAAATGGAAAAAATATTACCTGATCCAATTTCTTCGACACTTCAAAAATAAAAAAAAAGCCAAGAAAACTCGTTTTGACAACACAAGAGCGAACCAGAACGAGAATATACCCAAACGTAAAACTGATTTTGGACAAAGGAACCACAAATACCTCTTCAATAAGCTCTATAATTGACTCCCAACAGCAATAAAGAAAACGTATATTGCAAATGATTTATAAAAACAAATCAAAACACGGCTTAAAGAAATCAGAAAAGGGGAATTATTATTTTCATTTTGAAAAAACTTTCATTGTGTCTGAAACAAACGCTAACTAAAATAAAACCTAGTCCGCCTCAGCACAAGAACCCCTAGTGAGCTGAACTTAAGAAACAATTATGAATTATATTTTTGTTATTATGTAATAAAAAAATATGTATTTACGTACATTTTCTTTAAGCTACTGATTAATGTGTTTTTTTAAGTAATAAACTACATATTGTAAGAAAATAATGTCCTCAAAATATCTATTATCTAGATACTCGAAGATTCTTAATTTGGGATCAAATTTGTGAATGTGTGGTCAAATTTGTGATTGGGATTCGACGACCTCCGTGGGTAAAGCTCTCGACTAGCAACACGGAGGTGGCAGGTTCGATTCCCGGCTCAGGCAAATAAATTTTATTCGAGTGTTGTTTTATTTCACAATTAATTAATTAAAAATAATATATTCCAGAGTGCAGAACATATTAAGAAAATTGTAGTTGAAGTCGGAGACGCCCAAGGAAGACATTAAATCAAATACTGGAGTTGGGTCATGTCAAGGGTCAGAATAACAGAACATTATTTATAAAGGTTTAGACACATTACGTTAAACACATCAACGATTATTTGGGAGTCGTCTTTGCAGATTAAACGTTAAGGTGTCACATTACGCTGTAATCTTCCTCAGGAGAGGGAGTGAGATCAATTGAGGAACTGCCGCGGAATATCATTTCTTTGTATGGGATCCACCACCTTGACAGATGACAGCAGTGTCATGACGGCGCGCGTTCCGTAGATTGATCTGCACCATTTTCAAATAACACCCGTGGCTTATCATCGTCGCCACGCCCACACGTGCCAGGTGTGACAGGTTTATATGGGATTGTACGGCGAGTGATATGGAGCTATATAAAAAGCTTTGATGCGTATAGCGTGGTCTTGTCACTACCTTTAAGCTGCCAATTCACGTTGAACCAACGCGTTGGGTCTATGCGCTGACCCAGCTTATATAGGACGCCATTGACGTATATTGGCAGTTGCAACGCGCTGACCGACAACATTGGCCACATCACAGGATCTTGGCTTCAGCAGCATTCATAGGTTGGCGGGTTTGGGCCAACGTTGGCCCAAAGTGTGGGTCGATCCAAAGGATTGTGTGCAGAGACAGAGAAGTAAGTAGGTATGTATATTACTCTCTGTCTACCCCTTCGATGAAACGGTGTGATGGTTGTTAGTTAGTTAGTTAATCATGAACACATTAATCCTGTTAGTTTATCATTTTGAAATCCGAGTTCAAAAAAGTTTGTATCATCCGAACCGTGAAAGCGTTGAAGTTTGGGAAGGGTAGAAGAGTTTAGTAAGTTCAAGTGGGTTCAACAAATAAACATTTCAGACTCAAGCATTATAATATTATTATAACTTTACTGTTTCTGCTATCGTGGTACGAGAACACGCCGTCAGATGGAATGCAGGAAAACACTTCTTCTTCTTGACATATAAATTTATTAATTCACAATATAATTGCAGAGGATCTTATTTTCCTCTGCTAAAACTTAAACTGAAAGAAATAAAGGTCTAGTTTCCTTTATTCTTCAGTTTTCCCTAGGTTTACATAAACCTAGTAATTATCTCACGACTGACTGCGTAGGTACGCATGTACCTACCAGTTATATCAACACTAGCTCCTGCGTAGGTACCTATGTACCTACCAGTTATAGCAACACTCTAATACTGACCTTTTTCTGGGAGGTATCTGTATTTAAACTAAATTCTGAAGGACGTTTTACAAAATAAAGATGTTCCACCCGCTCGTTGGCAAACAACATTCTTAACATAAATAAAATGCACTTTAACTATTCTTAATGATACAAACGTGACTTAAACAATACAAATATTTTAAAGGAATTATTGGGAGATGAAACTTTATTTGGGGTTTTTATTACTATGGGACAGGGGTGGGAAAGGTATTGGCAAATATTTTTAGGCATAATGGTTTAACTAGGGTCATCATAAAATAGATAGCGCACAGCTCTATTTGAAAACTGCCGCCGCTTGCAGTAAAATGTCACCAATTCTTAAATCATAAATGATACAAACAAGGCAATATGTTTATAAAAATACCAGGCCAATGAATTGTTTTATTGTAGGGTCGAATCTGCAAATGTGGGAAGCTACACTATCTTTAAAAATACGAACTGTGAGAACTGGCCTGAAGGTTAAATTTTACTGAGCAATATGTAATAGTCGCATTCTGGAAGATACATACCTCCTCCCGTGAAGATACTTCACAAAATAGGCAAAGAATGCGACTGTTATCTTTATTAGGTACCTACTGCTTGTCTACGAAAATTACCAGTTAAATTTATTAAAATGTCTAAAATACAAATATTTATGCTACTCTTAAAACTAAAAATTCCGTGGAATATGTAAATCTTATGACTAAAAATTGTGTAGTAGGTAATGTCTTAAAACTAGAAATTCCGTAAAAAATGTAAATCTTATGACTAAAAATTGTGTAGTAGGTAATGTATTAAAACTAGAAATTCCGTAAAAAATGTATATCTTACTGACTGACTAAATGGTTGTAGTAGGTAATTTCGCATTCACCTCCACCCTTAAACCCGCCTTGAGCATGTATGTATGTAATATTTTGTATTAATTTCTTCGCACTTTCTACTGAATTTACACTATCTAAATAGTCGCTCATGTAATGTTTTGTTTTTATTGCTTCGAAGGCCTGGGGATACTGAGATAAAAATTGATCCGCGTTTTTATTTTTTACGAATTGCGCCGAACAAGGTGATGATTTTGCGCCAAAAATTATAAGAAGGGAAGAAACCGCGTCACGCGCCTCTCCTTTTAACGCTTTTTGTAATGTATATAAATTTTTGCTGTCAGATACTTTTAAGAAGTCTGTGGTATGATGGAATATTAATTTGAACGCAATCCATTCAATTGGATTGCCGTTAAATGTAGGAAGATCATTAACTTTGGGCCTGGTATTATATAAAGATATTGCCTTACCAATTGATTCCGCGAGACGTTCTTCAGTTATAGCAGGTGTTGGTCCCTGGAATCGGCCCTGCGACTCTGGCCACTGTTGCCCGTCGCGTTGCTCTGCTAAGTTGAATGGCTGCACTGATGTAGGCAGCTCCCAGCAGCTACTGCTTGGCTGCTGATGCTGCGTCAACTGCAGCTGAAGAGATTGCCCTACCAAGGGCTGCTGATGTGATGTTCCTCTGGGTGGGAGTACCTCATACCGCCCGCCCTGCTGCTGCTGCTCCAACCGCTGTTCCAATTGCAGCGGATGAGCCCGCTCTACCCGAGGTTCCATTTGCGACGGGAGAGTCTGCCCTGCCAAGGGCTGCTGCTCTGAGGATCCTTTTGGTGGGAGTAACGCGTACCGCCCACCCTTGTGCTGTTCCAACCGCTGTTCCAATTGCAGCGGATGAGCCTGCTCTACCCGAGGCTCCATTTGCGACGGGAGAGTCTGCCCTGCCAAGGGCTGCTGCTCTGAGGATCCTTTTTGTGGGAGTAATGTGTACCGCCCACCCTTGTGCTGCTCCAACCGCTGTTCCAATTGCAGCGGATGAGCCTGCTCTACCCGAGGCTCCATTTGCGACGGGAGAGTCTGCCCTGTCAAGGGCTGTTGCTGTGCAGTTCTTGTGGGCGGTTGTAGTGATAACCGCCCATCATGGAGCAGTTCCTGTTGCTGCTCCATTTGAACTCGAAGAGGCTGTTCATCGTGATCTCCAAGTTCTGATGATGAACTGTGATGTGACTGGTCCACCCAGTCATTGACTCTATCCTCGAGAGTCCGTTGCGAAGTCCTTGATGCAGCTTCTAAAATGAGCGCCGCATGTTGCTCCTCTGCTTCCAGGACTGACATTGCTGCAGCCATCTTTGCTTCAGAAGCCTTTGCTTCCGCGGCCATCTTTGCTTCAGCCATCTCCGTAAGTAGGCGGGCCTTTTGTCTCGTGATGTGCACCTTGGTTGCTGAAGCTTTTATTTGAGCCTCCATCCAGCTCCTGCTAGTTCCCGCCTTGCTGCCGAAGACAGATGACGTCTTTGAGTGTTGTCCCGCTTCCATGATGCTGCTGTTCCCGATCCGGCTCGAAGGACCATATGTTTCTGCTATCGTGGTACGAGAACACGCCGTCAGATGGAATGCAGGAAAACACTTCTTCTTTTGACATATAAATTTATTAATTCACAATATATTTGCAGAGGATCTTATTTTCCTCTGCTAAAACTTAAACTGAAAGAAATAAAGGTCTAGTTTCCTCTATTCTTCAGTTTTCCCTAGGTTTACATAAACCTAGAAATTATCTCACGACTGACTGCCTAGGTACGCATGTACCTACCAGTTATTTCAACACTCGCTCCTGCGTAGGTACGTCTGTACCTACCAGTTATAGCAACACTCTAATACTGTTCTTTTTCTGGGAGGTATCTGTATTTAAACTAAATTCTGAAGGACGTTTTACAAAATAAAGATGTTCCACCCGCTCGTTGGCAAACAACATTCTTAACATAAATAAAATGCACTTTAACTATTCTTAATGATACAAACGTGACTTAAACAATACAAATATTTTAAAGGAATTATTGGGAGATGAAACTTTATTTGGGGTTTTTATTACTATGGGACAGGGGTGGGAAAGGTATTGGCAAATATTTTTAGGCATAATGGTTTAACTAGGGTCATCATAAAATAGATAGCGCACAGCTCTATTTGAAAACTGCCGCCGCTTGCAGTAAAATGTCACCAATTCTTAAATCATAAATGATACAAACAAGGCAATATGTTTATAAAAATACCAGGCCAATGAATTGTTTTATTGTAGGGTCGAATCTGCAAATGTGGGAAGCTACACTATCTTTAAAAATACGAACTGTGAGAACTGGCCTGAAGGTTAAATTTTACTGAGCAATATGTAATAGTCGCATTCTGGAAGATACATTTACTTTATTAAAAGTGTTCAATTACCGTACCTAGGCTAGATACGATATTTATTTAGGTGCCTACCTAACTACATAATACGTAATACATATAAAATTTCTCTCGTGAAGCGATGAGATTGGCTAACACGCGCATTTTTTTATACATATTAGGTACCGAGAGGTCGTACAAGCAAACATCGACTTCTAATGTGGTGGAATTTTTGGTTCCCTGAAGATTTAACCCCGATAATTCATCCCCGACATTTCGTCCCCCTCAATTGATCCTTTGTGCAGTTGATCTCTCGAATAACTGATCCCCAAAGTTTCTTTAAGTATTTATATTCGTACATTCGAGAATCTTAAAATATATATTAATTAAATAGGATGGGAGCAAATTTATTTTAAAAAAATGCCTTTGAGCACCAAAAAGGCTTTAAACACTGTCCAGAAATTAAGATATTCATAATTCGAATGCAAAAACCATAAAGTACATACGAGTAATATAGTGTTGAATCGTACTCGTATTACGAACCTATTTTAGGTTATTTTTCTGTAAAAAAATCGATTTCAGAAATGTTTTAGGAGGGAGGTTACATACATTTATGATATCTACGGTAGATAACTAATAACTACCTAGAGGAGCTATTCGCGAACACTTTCAAGCCGCGTGGTGAGGGGGAAAATGCCGAAACCTACTTAAATATTTTAGCAACATCCCATTCCCTGCCTCATCAAAAGACCCAAAAAAATTCATAAGAATTAACGATACAGAAACAACATAAACACAGTTCATAATATACCACTTTGCATACAAATCATTTCAAAAGTTTGTCATAAAGATGGTTGTCAGGCAATTTCCTCTCACCCTGGATTTGGTTTCAATGCCAATTATACAAAATCGCACTAAATGTTCTCTCCAGGGTTAGGTTCATGGTTTGAACCAATTTGTGTATACATTTATTAAAAAAATTTATGCACCTATATTTGATTCAAATGATTACAAATATTATTTTTATAATGTTGTGATAGAAATTGCAACGATCGTATTATTATATTCATCAATTAATGGCGTTTCTAAATTTTTCGTGAGCTACAGTGGTAAGATTGGAAAATACAACATTGTTGATTTTGTTGAAGCAAATTTTTTCAGCTACAACATCAATATTGAGGTATTTTTTAATCTTACCACTCTTGATTCTAGCTTCCTGAAAATTCCAAAACCGCCACTGGTGTTCATGCAGTAAAAATCTAAAATAAATTTGCTTGCACGTTTACGTATTGCGCATTCATCGCACATTTTGAAAAACACTGCAACACAAAACAGATGAGACTTTCAAAGGTCACGTGGAGGATTCATTGAAAAAAAGAAGATTGTTTATTATAAAAGTGTTTATTTATATAGTTTGCAAGCTCGGCGCAGAGTGCGAAGACATCACAACTCACAACCAATGATACATAATAGTAACTACTTACTTCATAAAAATGAGAGTATGTAGGTACCTACCCATTTCCTTCTTACTGCGAACAGCGATGCACATTCAAACTCCATACTACCTAGTTATGAGGAAAAAAGAAGATTAATTTTGAATGGAAAAAAAAATCTATTTCAATAACGAACGAAAAGTTTGTAGATGTTGTAGTAAATTGTACATAATATAGATTGTAAGGGCCCGTTCCCACTTCCGTTTTCAAATCGGGGGCGGGTCCCGTTTTCAAAACGGATGCCCTAGTGGCTGTAGTGGATGTATGGAGCTGTTCACACTTGTCCGACACGATTTGAAAACGGATCCGACATTTTTTGTCGGATGGCTCGCCTACGCAGCGCGTCCGTTTTCAAATCGTGTCGGAACACGCTCGCTCATAGTGTTGTATGGAGCTGTTCACACTTGTCGTCCAGTCGTTCCGGCAGAGTCCCCGCCAAACCCCGACCCCTCCCCGCCCGCTCCCTGTCGCAAGGAAGCAGGCACGCTGCGTGCTTGTATTTGGTTATTTTGTTAAGTAAATAAATCAAAACTACAATAATGGATAAGGAAATAAATCCCGAAAATTTAATACCACTGGTCGAAGAAAGAGTATGGTAATATTTTATCTCTTACCAAATAAAAACAAAACACTTGGTGTACACAACTTTTGTACATCAAAATTTTTATTTTTATTTTTTTAAATTTTACAGCTTTAATGAGATGCACGGAAGAGCTTATTATTTTAATAAACACATAATAAAAAATATTTGAGTTGTTATTGTTTTCTTACTTTAAAATATCGATAGCCTTTCTTCAGGACAAATGCACTTTCTCAATTTTGTATTTTGATATGTTAAGTTCTCTGAAACTCATTCCAGTAGATGGTTAAAGGAAGTGATAGACATTCTCTTAAGCCATTAAGCGCCCTTGAGGTGATTTTTCATGGTGAAAACGGCGCTATATAAATAATCCAATCATTATTATTCTAAAATAATTAAAGAACTTTAGTTCATCACTTCTCAACTCACCAATTAACACTTGGAAAATTCCTACAGAAAATCATTCGGCTATGATTGGGTGTACCCAAAATTTTCTTTTCACTTTTTTCCTTCTTTTTAATAAGTACAACATGACAACAAGAGCTTCATTGTCGTCCATTGCGCACCATTACTGAAGAATGAGCAAATAACATGTTTTTGTTGAATCGACAATTATTTTTTTTCGTAGAGTATGGTCCGTTTTTAAAACGGTAGTGTGAACAGGGCCATTGGCCATCCGTTTTTAAAACGGGACCCGCCTCCGATTTGAAAACGGAAGTGGGAACGGGCCCTAAGAGATAACACGATGATATAGGTCAGGTGTGGCGAACCTTTTGGGCCCGCGTGCCAAAAATCATCAAACATTATTTCTAGATTGTGTGGCGTGCCCAAGCTGTAAAAAAAATTTACCAAATAGATAATATAAAAAAAGTTTTTTTTTTTTAAAATTTATTCATAAGCTTAAAAATTGCAATAGTTTCATAAAAATAAAGTCATAATCAATAAATGTACATATTAGTTATTTATTAATGAGATTTTTGCTGTTGTACATTCGATGACAAATTTTTAATATCTGGATCATGTTTCGTCACTTTCAGTAACACACACGACCAACTGGATTCATCAGTCATTCTCGTTCTTGAATCACATTTTATGAAATTCATTTCTGAAAATAATGGCTCACAAGCATATGTAGAAGAGAAAATTGATAATATTGATCTCGCTAGTTTTTTTAAATCGCTAAAGATTTCTGGAATGGATTTCCAAGTTCTCATTATTTCTTCTTCTGCATTTTTATTATTTATGTTCGTTAATCGATCGCTTTCAATTATTTCCAAATCATTTCTCAAATCAACAAATTTTGTTTCCGTAGCGAACTCGATTGGAATTCGATAAATTGCATTTCAAATATTTGAAAATAAAAGAAGAATATGAACGATTGTTCAGATATTTTTGAAACAGCTGGTCAAATCAAAAAAAAATATTTTTTAAACTTAAAAATTAAAAAAAAATAAAATTGAACTTGTAAATCGTTAGTGTGCCATCCAAATGATTAAACGTGCCACCTCGGGCACGCGTGCCCTAGGTTCGCCACACCTGATATAGGTACCTTCAAAACTACATACCACATCATGCATATTATTATTTTGTGTCTCCCAGGCATACCTATCCATACCTATCTATGTTCCCAGGCAAGTAAGCGCGTGTGTTATGTTTGTATCGACACTACACCTACACCGTTTATGTGGTTAGGATAATTATATTTATGTACACTCCTGCCTGCATATTGTATAGGTACCTACACATTTTAACACAGTCATAATAATATACCGTACGAGCAATTTCGTTTTCGTTTGTAGGAGCTTTTTATCAGCAGAATAGTCGTTTTCCTTCGTTCTGAAAATTCTCGCTCTATCGTTTTTCGTCCGTTGCGAAAGATTCGTTCTCAATAACACACAGTTTTCGGTTTTTAAAATATTGGCAGCGTAGCAATGGCGAGATAATTCAGGCGGCTCATTTCAAAATAATAAGATTTTTTATGGAGACAAACTTTAAAAATCAACAAGACAAACAAAATGCTACAAAAAGAATGAATGTTTACCTATAATATGTGCAAGGAGTGGGGAGATATTATGTTGGTTTGGTTGTGCGAGTACGAGAGGAGCCGAGCGGACCCGAACGGCTTTCCGCCAGTACCCGAACGGCCGAATGTGTAGGGAGGTCACGTGGTACCTATGCTGTGCTGCGAGTGTCGTGGCGTTTAGGCTTGTTCAGCTGTTTGTCGAAGCGGCTGCGGAATGGTCGCTCTCTGGACCTGCGTGCGATGAAGTGGCCATTTTGCTTTTTTTAGACCCTTTTAAGTGTTTATTTCAATGTATTTAGGAAGAATATATTATCAGGCTTCAAAATGACAATTATAGTATTCTTAATAGATACTTCGGCTTCTATGAATCAAAGAGCTTATTTGGGTGGACGCCCAACGCTTCTGGATGTGGCCAAGGGGGCCGTGGAAACGTTCGTTAAGGTACGTCTCGGAATATTGACTGCTCTAATTTGAGGTTATCTAACTCTAATTTTAATATTTATCAAGTGAGTGTGATTGTGAAAGTTTTAAATTGTTTATAGGTACGTCAAAGGTCTCCTGAAAGCAGAGGTGATAGGTATATGTTGCTGACTTTTGAAGAGCCACCCGTAAACATCAAGGTTGGTACGATTTTCTGCCAGTGACTATTCATAAATTCACATTTCCGATCATTTAGCTATGAAATATGGGTTAAAAATTATTTACATGCACGCAGTATTCTATATCTCACTAGTCTACGTAGTATTTTGACTTTCGAGAACATATTTTATGAGAAATCACGGCTTCAAAGAAGAAGCATGATACATACGGCTCAACGTCTTCTGCCGTCGCTCGCGCAGAGGCTCGCAATGGCGAATTGACGTGCGTGCGCATCTCCCGTTTGATTGGCTCTTGTCACCTTCCTAATTTAAAACAATGGAGGGAATTTCATTTCGTACTCACCGAAAGTGAAAATAATGTGTTAATTTCAACAAACTGTTTAGTTTTATATCAACTGTTATATTCCAACCAACGTTGAGTATCTCCTGTTAACTCCTGCCACAATAACATAAAATTTGCATATTTTGCACTTACAAAGAATTGTTTATTAATGACTAAGTAATGTCATTTTTATCTCCTAGCTTGTATGTCATATTATGTTACTCATCAATATATTTGAATGATGTTTGCTGAGATAACCATTTGGGTGTATAACCTTAGCATTCAAGGAAAATGTCATCGCTTTAGATTACTGAAATTGGTTTGGGATAATTATATACATAATCTCATGTCATTTGATTCTAGGCTGGATGGAAAGAGAACTTGGCGACATTTATAAATGAACTGAAAAACCTCCAGTGCTTTGGAATGACAACAATGGGGGCAGCTTTGAAACACGCTTTTGACGTTTTGAATATCAACAGGATGCAGACGGGCATTGATACTTATGGTCAGGGAAGGTGTCCATTCTACTTGGAGCCCTCCGTCATAGTTGTTATTACCGATGGTGGAAAATTATCTAGCAACGGAGGGGTTCAAGAAGATGTGAGTACTTACCTTATATTATACTAGCAAGCCTTAACAAGCAAATTCAATTTTCTTTCAAAATAATGAAGTTGTCTCCTACAAATTGATTTTTCGTTTTTTTTTTTTACAAATGTATCCTATTAATTAGAGCATACTGAGGACAGAAGTTTAAGAATTTTTGGAAAATACCAAATAGTCCTGAAGATATAAGCCGTCAAAATATTGATTTTTGATTTTGCGCCGGTCGAGTGCGATGTTACAGGAAATGTGCGGCGATACTGCAGCACTGCATACAATTATGAATAGTACTGCGTGTGACTTCAAGGGACACTATTGCATACATTTTACTAATTTTCACTTCAAAAGCTCATAACATCTTAATTTTCGGAGATGTCGAAACACTAATTTAACTGTCGTTAATACCTCTTTGACCCCTCGTTTAAGGGTCATATATGACCAAGCGTCCATATTTTATAAAAGTATCTTTATCTTTTTTCTATCATGCGGAAACACTTAATTTTTTTGACGTTAGAACTAGAAATAATAATTCTTTCTAGTTTGCCTCAAATATCTATACTGGAATCCATTAATAAAATCCTAAAAATAGCCATAATGACTAATTCATATTTCGCGTCGTTATCGTAACAATTGGTTTATTTATAAAAATTATTTCTTATTTTATGAACGAGATAAAAGTGAAGGTACAGTTTCTTACAAATTCTCCAAACAAAACGTAAGTGTTTTAGTAATATTGAGTGAGATCTATCAATTTTTCTGATATTTTTCTTTTTTCGATTGTGGTTAGCGTTTTTTACAACATTTTCATGTTTTATATTAAAATTTGATTATTTAGAAAGAGTGAGGTTTATTTTAAATGCATACACTGGAAAAATAATTTTATCTGGTTTCTAAAGCATTATTTGTTTTACGGAAAATTAAAAAATAAGATGTGTATGGCTCATTTTAAATACACAGAAAACATTGCAAACTACAAAAACGATGAAAGTACTGAAGGGTTAAATGTATGTAATACACTTTCATAAAAAAAAAAATTAAATTAGGAGAAAAATTCACTGCGCAAAATTGTAGGACTTGACAATTAACTATGTAGGTGTTTATTAAAATATAATAATACTTGATAGTTCTTTGACGTTATGGCAACAGTCAAAAAGTTAGTTTCAATTTACGAAGAACAAATAGTTTTAACGTCGATAAGTTATGCAAAATTGTAGTCGTAGCAGTCGTAAGTCTTTTAAGGATTTTAAGTAACTTTTTTAAGGATAATTGATGACTTCTCAAATAAAATTATTTTCACCAAGTGCTAATGAATATTTTCAATAGAAGTGGTTTAAATACAAACAATTTAAATAATGTGCTGTGATGACGGAATCTTAAAAATTTGAAGCCATGCACACTTAATGACCATTTGGGTCCAAAATCTCAATCAAAGTTCTCAGGTTATGAAATATGCATAAATTATTAAAATAACCCAAAATAAACCCTAAAAACCTATTTTGTGCATGTGAGACTTAAATACTGAACATTAGATGGAGAAGTTAAAGAACAAAGGCAAGCAGCGGAACTCGACAAGTTTACCAAATAAAATTCTGGTATGAATTTTTTACAGCATTAATTTGAATCCGTGGAACATTTATTGATATTTTATTTTATGATGGATTTGGTGGACTAAATATTGAATTTTCATCAGACTCATGGTTTTGCATAGAAGTTAGAGAGCTGTATAGATAGATGTTTGCAAAAACCAAACTGTGCAACTCCTATTTTCCTGTACTTTGCCATTTATTTATAATCCTCATCCAATATTCACTTATGATTGTACAAATAACACCATCCGTACATGTCTAATTTGTACAAAATCTATGCTTTTGAAATAAACTATTTATACATAGCATTTTGATGGAATCATTTAAAAAAATGGATATGTTTTCTGAAACACTAATATTTCTGAGTGATTGAATTTAAATCCAAATAATAGAAAATTCATTTTATTGTTGTTCAATAGAAGCAGACAAAATTCAAAACACTAATATTGAATTATTTGTAATAATATAATAAAAAATGTATTGTTTATTCAATTTCTTGATCGCCGATGCAAAATTATTGCCATGCGCCTGAAGATTTTATTTTCGTAATACATAACTTACTTGTTTTTAGTAAAATTATATTTTTGTAAATAGTACTGTCTTACGAGATAATGTGTTTCCCCAGAAATAACTAGTTATATTATATAGTATCCTTGACAAGAGGTTAATGTGCATTACAGTTTTTCTCCATAAACTTAGTGTTTAACCACAATCTTAATAATTTAATTTGACACGGCAAAAATCTCCATATCTGGGGGCCTGGTCAGTATATTAAAATATCCTTACCTCAAGACGTGATCAAGGTATTGGAGTTTAAATAAATGTCCCTATCTGGGGGGTTTGTACATTAAAACATCCGTACCTCAAGACGTGATCAAGGTATTGGAGTTTAAATAAATGTCCCTATCTGGGGGGTTTGTACATTAAAACATCCGTACCTCAAGACGTGATCAAGGTATTGGAGTTTAAATAAATGTCCCTATCTGGGGGGTTTGTACATTAAAACATCCGTACCTCAAGACGTGATCAAGGTATTGGAGTTTAAATAAATGTCTCTATCTGGGGGGTTAGTATATTAAAACATCCATACCTCAAGACGTGATCAAGGTGTTGGAGTTTTCTTTTAATATGTAGCACCATTTCACAGTTTTTGGCCGTTCAATGAAGAACATCTATATTAGTTTTTTTTTTTTCGGATCTAGCACCATGCAGCTGGTGGGTAGGTGCATCCTGAACACCTTACCCGATGAACATGAATCCCTAAACGTAGCGGGTGTTGAAACATATCAATTCATTCGTTAAAGGCCTGCAATCCCGTTTTTCACCGGATTACTTAAGAGATTCTTAATAGATTAGCAATATTTGAAGATGCGCCTGTATATCCAATTTCGCTGTAATTACATAATGGTGAGCACTCAAAAATGGTGCTAAACACTACTTTGTAACACAAGCAATTCTACAAATGACGAATTTCTTTGTGTGAAAGCACTATGAAGCTTATCAGTAAATTATATACAGATAGTTATGAAAATGTCTAAGGTTTTCAGTGAATTAAATTCTTAAACTGTAATTTTTTAAATCATGCTGCTGTAATGGGTCCAATCACCTCCGATTGTCTTCCGTGGTCGAGAGTTAAGGCCATCGGCTAGCTAGCCGGATGTCACGGGTTTAAATCCTGGCATGCGCAAGTAAATTTTTTTATATTAATCTGTGTTATTTCACAATTTATTAATTCAAAATAATATATAGTGTATTTGCGGCACGTTCTGAAATGGAAGATTCTCCTTATCGCCTTGGTGTAAGACCGCCATTCAGAATTGAAACCGTGCTTGAAATGGCTTTGGCCGTGTTTGGTGACCAGATTTGGCAGCCAGGTACTTCCCCACCTTTTTCTCCCTGATCTTCTTTCCCTCTCCACTACCTTCAGCTTCCAATTCAATAGCTTCCCAATAGGGGATGCCATAGTCTCACTGGCTGCAGACGGTTGGAAGCAGTTGGAACTCTTGTGTGGTATCACATTAAAAAAAATTCTAATATGTATTTCATATTGAATTAAAGTTAAAAGCAATTATTTTCAATATAAACCTTAGACATTTTCTTAACTACCCATATAGAATTTACACCCGACTAATTTGTTTTTAAATTTCCATATTTGAAATTCTTTTTATCTTGTTTCCAGTTCAATCTGCCGATGAATTGCCCCATCCCCGGTTCGGAGCTGACTCGGGAGCCGTTCCGCTGGGACCAGAGACTGTTCTCTCTGGTGCTCCGCTTGTCTGGGACCCCGGCCGTGGAGCGGGATTCGGGGCTCGTGCCTTCTGATACTTCCCCCATAGACGCCATGTGTGAAGTCACCGGAGGTAACTAACATACCCATTATTCTAGTTCTTCTATTTATTATTTTGACATCATGTTTTCTTAGGTTGCTGTGGATAACGGCCGATTAATTTCATGCTTAGAGTAGATATTCCGAGTCCAAAAAATTATCAATATGACAATGTGACGTGTCCGTCGGATAACAATCGTGGTGGTTATTTGCTTACAAAGTATGTAGAAAAAGCTTAGTTCATTATAAATTTTATGTATGTATATATGTACTTTTACTAAATTAATATTAAAAATTTTTCGAAGTCGAATTATTACTATTTGTCATCATGGTTTATTTATTGTTTTCATGTTTAATTTGTAAAACACCATTTTAATTTTATGTTATTATTTTTATTTTTTAAGAATAGCTACATATTATAAAAAAACTTAAAATTAAAATCATCACTATTATTGATTTCTCAGAGTATCCAATTATTTAATGGGAAAACAAATGAACTTGTGCATACATAAATAGGTCTGTCCTCAGGGCATGAAAAACTGTCAAAGTGTTTTATTAATCATCTTAATGAGTTAGGTCTATTATAAAAAACACTTTAACCCTTATAATAATAATAATACTTGGATGACTTGTATAGCGCCGTTTTTGTGCAAAAACACCTCAACAGTACATTCATCACATTTGTTCAGTTTGCAATGTTTTCTGTGCATTTCAAATGCGCTATATACATCTTGTATTTTAATTTTCCGTAAAAACAAATACTGCTTTTGAAACTAGATAAAATTATCTTTCCTGTGTATGCAATTAAAATAAACATGACTATTTCTAAATTATAAAATTTTAATAGCAAACATTAAAAATATTGTCAAAAACGCTAACCAAATTTTTACTTAATTTTTTACTCCTATCATAGAAAAATTGAGAGAACTCGTTATTGAAAAAAGACATTAGTTTTGTATGGGGAATTTATAAGAAAACTATACCTTTCCTTTTATCTCGTTCATATAAAAAAAAAAGAAATTATTTTTAAATTTAAACCAATCGTTGCAATATGAATTATTCATTTTGGGTATTTTTTGAATTTTATTAATGGATTCCAGTATGAATATTTGAAGCACACTGGAAAGAATTATTTCTTTTTCTAATGTCAAAAAAATTACATATTTTCGCATGATAGAAAAAAAGATAAAAATACTTTTATAAAATATGGACGCCCGGTCATAAATGACCCTCAAATGCTGGAGGGGTTAACCCCTGCTTATAGCCATTCTGTAATTTTTTTAAATTCAGTGTAAGATTTTTTTAAGGAGCTGGAAAAAATTCTTTGCGAAGTCATAACAAACTGTGCAAATTGTACATTTAACCTCTCTAGATTTTAGAAGCTTCCATCTTGAGGAATGATTAATGTCTTCCTATCCATCTCAATTCAATATTTTTCCTTTGTTTTCTTATCTACTCGAGCGATGGCTATTCGGCTTTCGTTTTGGCTATTTGATTTAATTAATATCATTCCTCAAAATATTAATTTGGAAACGTACGCTTATTGCGGTTTAAATTCAATTAATGCACTTAGATTTCACCGTTCATCCCATATTTTTAGGTTCTACAAATTCGGTACATTACGGCAAGCCATCGTTCAAGACGTTCTTGAGCGATGGCTTGCCTTAATGTACCAAATTTTGTACATTATGGCAAGCCATCAAGATGTTTTTGAAAACTTGCCCTAAAATGCCAAAAATCGTAGAGTGGTTGTAGACCAGTTTTATTGACATCTCTAGGCCATGGTACATTTGTACAGATTTCTTTGTGTGATGCGTTTTGTCTTACATTTTATTTTATGCACAACCTTTCTTGTTCCTGGAAATGGAATACACTGGAAAATTTTTCCTAAAATTTCAAACTGATCTGCATTCTATATATCATGCCTAAAACATCATATTTCTGAATTTTAACGTTAAAAGCATTTAACGTTGTGCCGAATGCAATGCGTAAAACTTATATAAAAAAATTAGGCTTCGAGCTTTTCATCGTTATATTAAAACTTTCAAGCTTTGTTTTCATTTATAATTTCATAGCATTATGTCAAGCCTCAAAGTGATGCTTTCTTTGATAATATATTATTATTTTGAAACTTTTACGCTTTCTATTTATTTTATCTACTCTTTCAAGCTTCTCAATTCAAATACGTGATGCCTGACCTAATAGAGATATATTAAGCCTATTGTATATATTTTGTCACTAACCAATATCTGAATCAATGATACCGAGTAGGGAACATTCGAGTATCTTATATTGCTCCTGCGATCTGTGATATATATTGAAAAATTAATGCATGTAAATAATTCTTAACTGTAATGAAGCCGTACTTGTATTTCGTACTGAGTATTTCTCATTATATTATGTATTTCTTTAGCACCTCCATTTATAAGCAAGTTAAAAACTGTGTCTTTGTATGTAATTTTTTAACTATAGATAGTTGGTGCACCTCTATGTTATTAATTTAACTAATTATATGCTGCCTGCAAAAAGTATGCAAATTTGAAAATAACTTGGTGTATTATTTGTAATGAATCTAAATTTCTTATACATACACTCTTATAAAGTTTTTGAATTGTTTCAAAGCTAAGTTTTGTCTTTATATCTTACCTTTTCTTTCCCGTCTTTCAGGACGATCCTACTGCATCACCTCACACCGCATGCTGATGCAGTGCATTGACAGTTTGGTCCTGAAGGTGCAGAGCGGAGTAGTAATTAATTTTGAGAAGATCGGGCCCGACCCACCGCCCATAGAGAATAATGGCCCGGGTCGAGAGGATGGGCTTGATGACCCGCTCATGGGAAACGGGGCCCCCATGGACTTAGAAAATAAGGATATATATGGAGACGTGATCAACTGTGATGGTGAAAAAAATGGGGTTAGTGTATTTTCATTTTGATTTGTCAACATTCAAACTGGCATGAGTTACGTGACTGCTGTATCTATGATGAAGATATACTGTGGAAGTAAGGAGAGGATGGGTTGGATTCAGTTAGGAATATCTTTTTTGAAAGAATGGAACTCAAGATAGCTTGCAGTTGATACAAATTTGTTAATAAATTTTTTTTTTTAATTCTGCCGTATATTATTATATTATCGTTTCATGACAAAAGAGAACATTACCGTCAGTTGTGCCCTGGAGAGAGGCCACTATTCAGAATCGAAACATTGCTTGAAATGACTTTAACTATGTTAAGTGACAAGATCTGAAAGCCTGGTATTTCTCGACCTTCTTTTAAAAATGTTCAGTTTTTCACGGTAACCGGATAAAACAGAATATTGACAAAGAGTGGGATGCTTAGATGGTTTGGGCACGTAACCAGCCATGTAGAGTGAATGAACTAAGAAAGTAGTGGAGAGGGAATATATTATGATGGTTTGGCAGTCCGTCCTCTCTGCCTACCCCTGCGGAGAAACGGCGTGATGGTTAGCTAGAGAAAACAGAACACGATAAATGAATAGGTTATGTTAAGTTAGGCAAAGTTAGTTTTGGTTTGTTTGTTTTTCATCACCATTCTGTTTGGTTGTGGAACCGTGTTTTATTATCTGTTCTGTATTAATGTTGATATATTCCCATTAATTCCAGACACGCTGGAACAATGGAGCATCCTACATGGGCCCCGGTGGTCCGCAGAGCATGCTGAACAACACGGCGTGGCAGTCCTGCAGGAAGTTAATTTACGTCCCCCGCACGGTAGCGCAGAAGGGGTTTGCTGTCGGCTTCTGGCCTATCCCTGAGTCGTTTCGGCCCGACCCTAATGCTCTGTCACTGGTAAGTTATCCCCTTTACTATTTTTGCCTTAGCCACTCAAGCGATTATTGGCATATTATGCCAACTTTGATGTATTGTTTACACTATTTCATCCTCCCATATAACGTGTAGCTAAGATCAATATTCCATGACCTCATTAGTCCCCACTTATAATGTCTCAGCAACTTCATTTTTAACTTGTTAGAAGTTGTGAAACCCATTGTTTACTGTCAACAATTGAAGGTTTTGAACGATGATGCTTTAACAAATTTTGTTATAAAGTTTTCATAATCTTAAATTTTTAATAACAATAAATTAAAATAATAATAATGTTAAAATTTTAATTATTTTTAAATTCAGTACGTCAAAAATGTAAGGAATTTAAGAGGAACGTTCTCACAATCGACATCTGATTGTCGGGAAAATGTCACAGCATTCTGTGACCCGCTCTAACGAAGGGGTGTGGTAGCGGGTGGCGGGAAGGGGTCCCGAGTATCCCGAGAGTCCCATAGTATTTTTTACTTAATACTGTATTCGTGTATATTGTCCGTTATTATTATTAAAAAGTTAAATATGTTGTTAAACAAAACAGCATTTAGTTTCATGCTTGAATATTTGATGCCGGTGAAATGCCCCTTTTCTGTAGTTCATTCAAATTAGCAGAGACTTTTATTGTTGTAGAAGATACGGGATACCCACTGTGACTAGAGATTTACTTTCGAGTAACAATATTAGTCTTAAGAGATTTATCAGATTATACAACTAAGCATAAGGTCCAATTGTTTCACACTAAACTCAAATTTATATTTTGCTAAATCCTGATGTTTTTTTACTTCGCTTCTTCACTGTAAATAGTTATGTTGAACAGTTTGGAATGCTCAACCCAAAAAAACTTCTATTAGAACGGAGTTCAAAATACAAAGTATTGGCAAATATTCATTTGGATTTACGATTAAACAACCCGACCTAAGTTTAGCAAACATAATAATATAATAGAATTGGGCAGTGATGAATGGAGAAATCTCCCTAGTAGTTCTTGAAAAAAAAAACAATCGGAATTTTTCACTATTGAAATGATTTTTTGAACCTGGAATATTAGATATTAGTTATGTATTATTGTTAGCCCCCATTTAAAATAGAACTGACATTTTAATTTATTTCTTATTATTTATTAGTTATATAAATGTACATATTTCTGTATTTTTCTTACAACTACATAATTCAATACCAGGGTGGCCACAGACCTGGAAAACCGGGAAAACCGGGAATTATCAGGGAATTTTACCGAACCGGGAATTATCAGGGAAATGTCAGGGAATTTTAAAATATTCTCAAAATATCAGGGAATTCCAAAAATAAAACGAAATTCGTTATTTACGATTTGTGAAGTCCCAAAGTTGTGTTGTATTACTTTTACTTGCGGCGTGTGTAACAAAAGATATGCCGACAAAGACAAACTAGATAAGTAGGTATTTTTTTTATTATTATTTTCGTAAATAGCCCTTGCAACAATCATGTCGTAAACCACCCGCTAGGTTTTTACCCTATACTATGTAGGTGCGAAATCTGTAAAGAAAAAGCTAGCAAAGTTACAACAAAGTGTCAAAAGGGTCGGACACCCAGTACGGTCGTAATAAAATTTAAAGATCATCATTATCAACATTTTTACAAATCTTCTTCAAATCCGGGTGGTATTTTAGCTGTAAATTCGTATTAATACCAATTATTTCTTTATTTTCGCGGCCGATTACCGTAGCGGCGGGCCCTTTAAATTCAGATATTCGCAATAAATTCGTAAAAATGCTATATTTTTACGCTTAAATCGAGATTTCGCTGCCGATTTCGGTCGCGGCCTACCCTTTAAATTGAGATATTCGTAAAAATACAATATATTTCCGCGTAAATCGAAATTTCGCGGTAATTTTCCGTCGCAGCCGGCCCATTATTTCAAATATCTGAATTTAAATTCGTAAAAATACGATATATTTCCGCGTTAAACGAGAATTCGCGGCCGTATTCCGTCGCGGCCGGCTCTTAATGATAGAACGTCCAAACCCTTGTCCTGCCGGAAGGAGCTTCCGGAAGGACAATTCGACGAGTGTGCGTCCTGCCAGCAGTACGCAATTTTTTGCGGTTTTTGTATGAATATAAGAGGCTGTCCTTCTAGCAGTACTCGACTTTTATGCATGTTAAAAATAGGCAGAGGTGACAAACTTTCTGTATTTTATTTAATAAAATTAGATATGGGCGCTTATTAACATAACAGGGTAGAAAATAAACAAGAAAATGAAAAAAAAAACGAAAGTGAAAATTGTATTTATTTTGAGAAAATTAAAAAAAGGTATAATAAAATAAGACATGGGCGCTTATTAATATAACAGGGTAGAAAATAAACAAGAAAATGAAGAAAAAAAAACGTAAGTGAAAATTGTATTTACTTTGAGAAAATTAAAAAAAGGATTATGCTGGAATTCCATTCGCGATATGGTAGGTGAAGCAGTTTCTTCCTGTCTGTGGAGAGCATAAAACACATCGCGGACCACATGTCTTGCAAAAAAAGCTCGCCTTCTGCTGTTTTTTGTTGACTCTGGAGCAAACTATACATTTGCGTTGAACTCTCTTTCTGTCATCTGATTTTGACAGGGCCTCAAGAATGTGTTCTCCGCTGTGAGCGATGTTCTCGTGTGGTGGCGGCTCATTCTCTTGTAGGTTATCATCGTCATTAATAGTTAGAGCTAATACCAGGTTGGTAGTAAACCACCTGTGAGACACCTGATCATGTTCGGAGCGAAAGAAATTATTAAAAACCAAATACGCATTCGTTTCTATAATGCCCAGAACTGAGGCATATATTCTATGTTCCCATTTTTGTGTGCCCCAAGCTTTCTCCAATGCCAATCCATCCTGCCTAATGTGATTGTGAATATCGATAGCCGCAGCCCCGTCAAAATATTGCTGGACTAATTTAGGCCGATCGACTTCTCGGTAAAATAAATTTCCTTCATCGTCCCACCTTCTTTTGCGTGATGGCAGGCCAGGCAGTGTCGTTTCGCAAGTGGCTACAAATGTATGAATCTTTTTGTCTCTCCAGGCACAGGCAGTGAGCTGCACAGAGTCTTTTTCTGCTGTACTCACAACAGATGCCCCCTTATGCGTAGGACACTGAGCTGCCATCTCAGACACAGGATAGAAACTATGTGCTGTCTTTACCAGTCCAATAAAATACAATCCAACTTTGAATAACTCCACAGCTGTTTTGACTGAAGCAAACCAAGAGTCACCAACTATAACTCTGCCAGAACCATACCATGGCTCTGTCAATCTCAAAGTAGTTGCAGTTCCTGCGCCAAATTCTCTTTGCCATTTCTTCGTACTCATTGCTTCTTTGCCCTCATTAATTTCCATTCTGATCATAATGTTTGTGTCACTATCACACGCTGTTTTTACTTCACAACCGACTCCTTTTGGTTTTCTTTTAATCTTCATAACTGCTGGCATTCCGTTTTTGAAGTACGCACCCCTTCCATACCAGGCGAACATGGATTCATCTACAGTTATTTTTGACCCAGGATGGATGGTATCTTTTAGTTTATCATTCACCATCGTTACTAATGTTCTAGTGTTACGCCATTTATCAGAAAAATCAAGGTCTGAGGATTGTGTGAAGCGCAATGCCATGAGAATGATCTCAAATCTTTGGCGGCTCATACCAAATCTTTGTCCAAAATTTGCAGGGGGATATATTCCATCAGAGGTGGTATTCCAATAGGATCGTCGATCTGGAAGTTCTTGAAGAGTCATAGCATATAATATGCCAAAAACAGTTAATAATTCCTTCTCGTTCAACAGTTTTTGTCTTGCTGGAAACGAATAGTTGGTGCAATGGACTATGTAACTAAGCTTCTCTCTCGGAAATATCATGAAAAATGCATCCTTGATACTTCGTGCGGGCCCCAATGGTACTAGCAAGGTAGCTTTGAAATAGCCTTGTTGTCGTTGATCGACACGTATTGCTTCATGAAAAGTCCAGGTAACACCCTTTGCAACTGTTGTATTTCGAGCAGAATTTACGTTGCTTGTACTTGAATTCGGATGTACTGAAATACTTGTCTCGTCATCTTCGCTCGAAGAAGAAGAACCCGATTCAGACGATGCTGAAAAAAAATCCATTATTAGTGATCAACAGACGCAAAGGGGTGTAGGTACTCAATATATTTAAACTTAAAATTATTTTCCAAATAAATATAAGCAATAATTATTAGCCAGAAACACCCATACAAATTGAAAAAATCTTCCGAGAAGAAATAATAACCGCCGACGCGTCGCGACGGTACTCACACCCTCCTGATTTCCGGTCAGGTGATCGATCCATTGAGCTACGCCGGCCTATCTCCTGTCCCGTCAAATTATTCAATATGTATTAGAAATATTTCGTTCAACAACTATTGCTTATTTTATTATTTCACCTAAGAACAACATACTTTATTATAGTAGGGAAGGCAATTTTACTTGCTAAATTCCCCACTAGATAGCGTCGCGACAAATTATGTCTACATTTTATTGGTGAATACTTAGAATTGTCAAATATTATTATTTTTCGTCGTCGGCAGTTATTATATCTTCTCGGAAGATTTTTTCAATTTGTATGGGTGTTTCTGGCTAATAATTATTGCTTATAATAATTTGTAATCCTTTGTGATATGCATAAAAACCTTGTCTTATAAACATTAATAAAGTTTATCAGTTAAAAAATAATAAAAATATTTTTAATACACACACACCCAGGCACAGACACACAGGCAAGCACGCGCCCACACACACAGACACGCAAATACATACGCATACATACCCATACAAGTCAAACTTAGCAAAGTTAATTTATGTTGTGCCTGTCAAAAAAAAATTGTCAATCACGTAAATAATGGAAACGAACAAGCAACCTCCAAGTACTATTTTTTCTATGGGAATATACTAGGCTTACTATAAACGTAAGCCTATGAATAAAATAAGAAAGTTTGTACTTACAATGTTCTTCATTTGTATTTGCTTCCACTAAATTGTCATTTTCGGTTTCAGCAATTAGAACTCCAACGGGCACGGTTGATATTTTTTTGTCAATTTCCCAATATACCCTTGCATAATTGTTTTCTAACTTTTTTACAGTGCCCCAACAATAACTAATGTCGTAATTATCACCAAAATGTTTGCGACTCCATGTGTTTAGGCCATCATTTTCGTCGAAATACGTGGCTTTGACGCGAACGCGGACCCCACGTCTTATACTCGCCGCCATTTTGGCCAGACTGATCGCAGAAATACGATTCAAAAACTCGCTGAATCAGAAAGAGACGCACTATGCAATGCAGTTAACGGCATCCTGCTAGCAGGCCTACAAAGCCGCATATAAACAAAAAACTTACGTCCTACCGGTAGTACGTAAAGTCCTGCTGGCAGGACGCTGGACGTTCTATCATTAAAATTTCGATTCGAAAAAAATTCGCAAAAATACGATATATTTCCGTGTAAATCGAGAATGCGCGGCCTATTTCCGTCGCGGCTGACCCTTTAAATTAAGATATTTGATGTAAATTCGCAAAAATATTTCTGCGTAAATCGAATTTTATCGGCAGTTTTTCGTCGCGATCAGCCTTTTAAGTTCAGATATTTGAAGTAAATTCGTAAAAATATGTCATATTTCGGCGTGAATCGAAATTTTTCGGCCGATTTCCGTAGCGCCGTATTTTTTAACTCGGATATTCGAAGTAAAGTTAGTAAAAATACGATATATTTCCGCGTAAATTGAAATTTCGCTTCCGATTTCCGTCGCGGCGGGCCCTTTAAAATTCAGATATTCGAAATAAATTCGTAAAAATACGATATATTTACGCGTAAATCGAGATTTCGCGGCCGATTTCCGTCGCAGCGGGCCATTTAAATTCAAATATTCGAAATAAATTCGTAAATATACGCTACATTTACGCGTAAATCGAAATTTCGCGGTAGAGTTTCGTCGCGGCCGACCCTTTAAATACAGATATTTGGTGTAAACTCGTAAAATTACGACACATATCCGCATAAAACGTATTTTCTCGGCCCTTCAAACTCGGATATTCGAAATAAATTTGAAAAAATACAACATTCCAGTGTAAATCGATTCAGATTTACAAAATAATAATACTAATTAGGACGATGTATAACCACGTAAAAATACATTTTTCGGCTTTTTACCGCCACGGCTGACTTTTAGATTCAGATTTACGAAATATTATGATTTATTTTCGCAAAAATCAAATTTTTTCGAATTTCACCAACAAATATTCGCGCGCGGACAAAAATAAATTTTGAATTACGAATTAACGAATTTCAAATTAAAAAAAATTTTGTATGAAAAAATTTTTCTGCGGAAATTTTTTTGGCGAAAATTTCGAATTACGCGTTTTTGGGATTATCGGGGTTCTACTGTACTTACTTTTGTTTGGTCTTTTCATTTGTACACAAATTGTCTTCAGGCGAAATATCATAAATTTGTAATAAGTGTATTTTGTTTTGAATAGATCATTGTGGTGCAAGGAAATAATAAATGCTTTAGATGACGGAATTCCCTTTATTTATGTATCTGTAAATCGTGTTTCAAAAATAAAATTTTGAACGATATGTCCTTATACCAAATAAAACATATCAGGGAAAAATATAGAAACTGCCCTGGAAAACCTGGAATTATCAGGGAATTTTGAAATCCTTTTTTTGTGGCCACCCTGAATACTATCATCATAAGTTTTATATTTTTATATTATTTTATAGTAAATTGTAAATTTATCTCTTTTGATCTATCTAAGCATCAGTATAAACGAGTAGGTATGTACTTAATTTCAATATCATAGAAATGTGATCAAGAAAATATATATTACCAATTTATTAGAATACCCACGCATAGGTTTGCCTTTGCGGGATTTTATTGATTCACATGTTTTTATGTGACTACCGCACAAGAGTCCCAACTGCTTCCAACCGTCTGAAGCCAGTGAGACTGGCAACCCCAGTCGGGGTATATTTTACGTTTTCGAATGGGCTAACGGCAGATAAACACAGATGCTGATGTGCAGTGACAATGTGTATGTATTGGTTTGGCCGGTTGGCTACTACCCCCCGGCCGTCTGGCCTTCCTCTGTTCCGTCCACGCTCGAATTGTGCAAATAACACACACATAAAAATTGTCGTGAAATTCATACTCAATTTGGGTTTTTTATGTAAACAAAACTCTTTACAGTGTAGATTTTTTTTATTGTATACTTGATCATATGCCTATCATAAGGCAGGATTTATGTGATATTTAAAAAAATAGCATCTGTTGTCTCAAAAAATTGCCAAATTTGTCTCCTAAAATCATTAATAAATCGCAATCTTTTAGGGCTGATATTTATAATTTAAAGCAAAAATCAAATACATATCCATATTAGTCCAGTCAGTGGGGAGTTTTACCTTGCAAAAGGTTAGGTAGTAGCGATTTTGATATATGTTGTTAAGATTGGGACTCTAAAGAACAAAAAAAGTTTTCGACCTTGGGAGGGTCGAGCTCGACCCGCCATCTTGGATTGAAGGTGCCAAAATTTGTTTTTTTCAAAATAATTGTGAAGTGGTCGTTTTTAAAACCAAATTGTTGAAGGCAAACTTAAAGACAACTAAATTAGCTACATTTTTTGTAGAAAGTTTTTTTTGTAAGTCTAATAGGTAACGAGTTACAGTGGCGGAAATGTGAATATTTTTCTAAAAAATGATGAAATTCCCAACTTAGTAATTTTTTCGGGTTATTCATTACATAATTATAATAATTTTGTTAACTCATTTCCACACCACCATGAGGTAGAGAACATGGCGCATTTTTTCTTACTGTTGTATCCTCAGTAGGTCTACTCCACAGATATACCAGCGATGGTAGATTTTGAAATTATGTTACATTACTATGAATTATGTTACTATAAATTATGTTACTTAATAACAGTCTTCGTCATCAATGTCATCATCTAACTCATTGCCTGTGATACTGAGATTCTGGGCTTCCATTGACAAAATCTCTTCTTCTTCGTCCTCGACATCGATGTGAACCTCTGGCGAATTTCGGCATGTTTGACCATTACAGCACCCACATACAATAGAACACTTCAATCCAGCTTTCCTGCAGCTACATGCAACGCCGCATCCTTTTTTACAACTATTGCATGAAATAAATTTTAATAAAGTCTCGGGTGCTGGTTTCTTTGTCATTCTTACTGGAACAAGCCCGTTGGTGTCACGTTTCCAGCCCCAGTTTTCTAAATTTTTTTGGATTCCATACCATTTTTGGACTTGATGGTACGTTCTAAATGCATGGTACCGTGCAGCGTCGTTCGTTGGTGGCAAAGAGGCAAGATTGAATTTGCTTTTTGTTGTCGACTTTGCGAAACGTTTGTAGCGGACTTCTTCCAAGGTTTCCTTATCCATGTCACCCCCGTACAAAGCAACAAGAAAGCGTGTTCCTGCAACTGCTATGTATTCTGGTGTTGCATCATGTTGTTTGAAGATTCCTATCACGGCATTGAGTCTTGTGTCGTTTTGCACAAGCAAACAAATTTTTGTTTATCCTTGGTTGAAGAAGGACGATTTTGTATCTCAGCCGCTAAAGGCATGAAGAAACAGAATATTCTCAGCCGTCTCTTTGTATTTCACACTATTCGCGAAATACAGTCTTTCAAAAGTTTTGCCTCTCCCGGGTTTGCGAAGATATATACTACTTTTGGGTGGTGCTAATGCTGTCAGCAGATCTAGGAGATCAACATCTTCGCCAATAATGAAAACAGCGTCATATGATGAACACAAGGAAATCGCAGTATTGACAATCAACTCATCAGCATCTTCTTCAGCCTGCTTAACTGTAAAATCATCCTGTATAAATTGCTTTGTAAGCATCGAAATCAGACGGACTTTGTTATTTTCAAATATTGAAGACAATATTAGAGATTTTTAAACGAAAATCTGAAACAGAAAAATCAGAAAAGGAAACGGTCACATCTGGGACTCGAACCCAGGACCCTTGTCTTTCCGGGACAATGCTCTACCAACTGCGCTAATGGGACCCTATTCCCCTCGGTCACTTTTAACTGTATCATACTTCGAATAAGAACTACCAACATTGTCTTAATTTTTTCACCGCACATTTTTATTGGCAACTATCTTTATGTATGATCGCAAGATTCAACCCGAACTAAATGCAATCCAGACAGCGTCTTTTAGATAAACCTATAAAAATGTGCGGTGAAAAAATGAAGACAATGTTGGTAGTTCTTATTCGAAGTATGATACAGTTAAAAGTGACCGAGGGGAATAGGGTCCCATTAGCGCAGTTGGTAGAGCATTGTCCCGGAAAGACAAGGGTCCTGGGTTCGAGTCCCAGATGTGACCGTTTCCTTTTCTGATTTTTCTGTTTCAGATTTTCGTTTAAAAATCTCTAATATTGTCTTCAATATTTAAATATTACAATTTGAGGTTTTACTCAATAAAGTTATTCCGAAAAATAAAAAAATTTGTTATTTTCATTGACTAAAAATCGTTCTTGTGAAACTTGAACTGACATTGTTTCATCGAAAAGAACATCTGCAGACATGTGATTCTTCGATCGGCGAAGTCTTTCTGCGGTTTTCGTATTTTTTTCACCATCATCAAGCGGATATTCATCGAAAACAATGACTGCATGTGATCCATAGTGATTTCTTCCATAGTGAACGTACTTCTCGCAAATTGACCCAAAATAATCATTCCGATTCCATACAATACAATACAAAATTTATCAAGAAAACTGGAGTTTTACAATTTTTTGTAAAAATTTTCTTCTTTCAACCGCTGTAACTCGTTACCTATTAGACTTACAAAAAAAACTTTCTACAAAAAATGTAGGTAATTTAGTTGTCTTTAAGTTTGCCTTTAACAATTTAGTTGTAAAAACGACCACTTCACAATTATTTTGAAAAAAACAAATTTTGGCACCTTCAATCCAAGATGGCGGGTCGAGCTCGACCTTCCCAAGGTCGAAAACTTTTTTTTTTCTTTAGAGTCCCAATCTTAACAACATATATGTGAAAATCGCTACTACCTAACCTTTTGCAAGGTGGAGCCCTTTTTTATCCCCCACTGACTGGACTATATTTAATATGTGGCATACCTTTTGATAAAAAAATGAAAAATCAGTTTAATTTGGTATTTTAACCGTAAATCCAAATCTAAATTTTTTATGAAACAAGCTGCGCAGCTGTTCCTCTAAGTACATTATATATATATTTATTTTATCAATATCTATACTCAAAAGTTCATTTTCATGGTTAAATTAATTTTTTTCGAAATTTTTTATTCTTCAGTAAAGAATTTCAGTACATTTTTTAAAATCAATGTTTAACATATAACTAAATTAAGGGTATTTTTTTTTTAAATTTCAAAATTTCTTACTGAAATTAATTTTAAACCTTAGAATTTGTTTTTCCCACCAAAACATCATCAGACATTGCCCGTGCACTGAGGTCTACACGGTATCATCGATGTACCTACGTAGCTCTAGTCGCGGCAGTACTGCGGGCTCTCGCCAGCGGGGTTATTGTCATTGCTTTTACGTAAATTTGAAATGAGTTCCTACTTACTCATTTTTACAAAAAAATTGAATTGGCATGTATGTGATTTTGTTTGTGGGTGCGCTAGTCGGTTGAGTTGCATTATAAATAGGTAATAGCTTCAGTTTTTACCCCTTTGAATTTAACAAAACCTACTAAAATGTCTGTAGATACTACAAATTTAAGTTAATACAATCGATAAAACTAAAGACACAGCCACAAATCATCAACACACAAAACTGTATAGCGACATCTCCCTCTTATTTGCAAAGTACACAAGTAACATAAAGAGACGCACAGATTTTTAATGATTATTTTGTACAAACGTAACACGGAGTACATTTGACATCATATTTCGTTCGACCAATCACGGAGCGTATACACAGTATAGCTTTTAAATAATTTTTCAAGAATGATTTATTAATTCTAAAATACAGAAAAATATATGTATTTTTCAAAAGTCAAAATATTTATCAAATTCCTTGTTGCTGATATAGATTATAAATTTTGTTAATTCAAAAAATCTCCCTCACCATGGAAACATAGTTTTACAGTACACAAGGTACAAACATACCTGTGAGAGGACTAGTTATGGCTTTGGAAGAGTATTTTATGGCTAGGCATTGAGTCCCATTAATGTGGTCATCTCATTGAATATGCTAGGTGGGCTCCTGCTGTCCAATAAATGACTCCGTACTCAGTTGCAATCAAAACAGTATTGTGCCAGTGTTGAATCATTTTCTCACTCATGAAATACCTCGATGAAACAAACGAGCTTAAAATAAATACATATAAAACTAAAAAGACAACCACAAATCATTTCAGAACCTCAAAACGAGAGGCAACGCTTTTTATGAGACCAAATGAGCTGTTTCCAAAAGCTAACAAATTAGCTTGAGGTGTTGAACAGAAGCTATTCCTGCAGCCTTTCGAGGTTAGCCCTTTTGCAACTGAGAGATATTTTTATCTCCAGCTCCTGATACTAATATCTACTGAGGAATACTTGGGGCAGCTGGATGAGTTTGTGTATTTAGAAAGTATGTTTACGAGAGATTGGAAGGCTGACAGAGATATTGAAAGAAGGGTAAATGCAGGTAACTCCATTAATGGAGCACTGAACGCAGTTGGCACTAACAAAAAAATGTCGAAATTAGCGAAGCTAGCAGTCCACATAGAGTGTTGGTACCTCTCCTGATGTATGGAAGTGAGGCATGGAACTGGCAGAGAAAGGATGAAAGTAGACTGAATGCTGTAGAAATGACATCCCTAGGCGTATGTGTGATAAAACCATGTATGATCGTGTGAGAAATGTGGAGATCTGCTAAGAGTGCGAGGCTGATGTAAGCGTGATGAGTAAGATCAAAGGGACGCTTAGATGGTTTGGGCATGTAGAGCGAATGTGCAAAGAGAGTGTAAGGATAATATATGATGCAAATATGAATGGTAGCAGAAGTCAGGGACGCCCGAGGAAGACATGGCCCGACCAAGTGAATCAGATACTTGAGTCGGGCCATGTCAAGAGTCAGAATAATAGAAGAGTATGTATGAGACGATGTATGAATGTGAATGAGGCAAGGAGTGTCTGTCAAGACCGAGTTGTTTGGCGGTCCATACTCTCTGCCTACCTCTGCAGGAAAACGGCGTGATGGTTAGTTAGTTAGTTTTTTTAGCTCCTGATATGATAATTTTTTCACTAGTCGATTTAATAGTAATTCACCAAAGACATTCAACAAGTACACATTAAAAAATATAGATATTGTGCTGGTAGAGCAGAAAACAACCAGTAACATCTAGTTTTCTATTATGGAGTATCTTGAAGCACCTTACAGGCAGTACTCAACAATACCAATAACTGCACTCAATAACAGGCTGATCGTACCTGTAAAACCAGTTGTGTGAATTGCCACCTTAAGCGCATTCTTTTTCCGGATCACCTGCAACAATAGGTAATAAATAAATATTAATGACCAGGTTGGGAATAATATCAGTAACAGTAAGTTCAGTATTAGATTATATTTATCCATTAAATGATTGTACATTTTACTGATGTGGAATTTGTTGATTCTAAGTGCATAACTGATTTTTAGAATTGGTATTTATTACAAATTAACAGCCTATTTATTACCATGATAGATGCTATTATAAAACAAAATGAATTTCAAACGCATAACATGTGCAATTTGAAATTGTTTATAAATAATTTATTACAATAATACTTTCAGTATCGTAATGGTTTGAGATCACCATGGAATCCCATTGGGGGCCACCAGTTGTATGGTTATAAATGAAAGAATAGAAGTTAATCCACATATAATAAATAGACATAGTATAGACATAGACTAATCACACACTATATGTATCTTCCACTATTCTAATTATTGCTCATACACAATTGAAACATACACAACAGCTCAGGTTCGATTCTATCATAAGATTGTAACGATTAAATAGCACAAATTAAAACATTAATGAGATATATTATAGACATAGACAAATCACACACTTACTTTCACATATTTTGGTTCCTTGGAACGGGCAATTTGCCTAGTTAGGAACCAATAATTTCGACCTCAATAATCTATAATCACTAAAAATATTTTAATTATATCTTGTATCATATTCTACTGTGTGTAAATCTAAAGGAATAAAAATATTATCTCATAATAATACACAGATGGGGAGTATAAGAGACAACAAGTGTAGTCCACAATTTAAACAACCAACCAGAATAGGAATGTTGCGAGAATGACCAGGCGTTTAAAAGAAATATTGAAAAAAGATCTTTCAGTTTGGTTTAGTATTTTTGCCTCGAATCCAAAATTCAAAGTTTTATGTGAAAATGCATTTCTCGTACCCCATCAGAACTTTCATAATTTTTGTTCAGTTTGCATTTATTTATTTATTTATTGGATGATTTTTATAGCGCCGCTTTTGTGAGATATCACCTCAGGGGCGCTTTACAGTTAATGCAGATATTACAAAAAAAATATAAATATTACAAATTGAAATTAAGTTAAATAAAATGAAGTACAGAAACAGGTGACACGGAGATGGAGAATCTGCTGCAAGAATCCTATTGTTTTCTGTGTAATGAATGCATTGTTTTCTGTGCAATTCAAATAATCTTATTTTTTGATTTTCTGTAAAAACAAATACTGTTTTAGAAAGTAGGTAAAATTATCTTTCGGGTGTACGCATTTAAAGTAAACATTACTTATTCTAAATAATAAAATTTTAGTATCAAACATGAAAAATGTTGTAAAAAACGCTAACCACATTATTACTTAATTTTTACTCCAATCGTAGAAAAATTGAGAGAACTCGATTTCGAAAACACTTTCGTTTTGTTTGGGAAATTTATAAGAAAACTGTAACTTCACTTTTATCTCCTTCAAATAATAAAAATAAGAAATAATTTTTTAAGGTCTTACGAATCGTAACCGATTGTTACAATAGCGACGCGAAACATGAATTATTCATTTTGGTTATTTTTGTGATTTTATTAATGGCATCCATTATGTTAAATAAAATTAATAAAATTAAAGTTGAATTAATAATTAATTGATTAATTTAAATTATCAAAAAATTTAAATAATTAAATTAAAATTTAAGCAAACTGGAAACAATTATTATTTCTCTTTCTAACATAAAAAAATTACATATTTCCGCTTGATAGAAAAAAAGATAAAAATACTTTTATAAAATATGGACGCTTTGTCAAATATGACCCTCAAACGCTGGAGGGGAATAATTTGAACTGAAAAGTTGGTGCTGCACGACTTTCCAATTTCATTTTATCTCATTCCTTCCACCTTTGAACACATTTTGATTGGGGTTACCATTGTACCCTGTACCCTGGCTTCGGGAAGAAAAATCCACGTGTAGTATTAATAGTAATGATTAATTTTGTCTATTTTCAGCCTCCCAGAACAGCGCACCCGGCTGTGAAGTTCACCTGCTCCTCCCAGGAACCGATGGTCATAGATAATTTGCCTTTCGACAAGTACGAGCTAGAACCTAGTCCGCTAACACAATTCATATTAGCAAGAAAACAGCCCACCATTTGTTGGCAGGTGAGATATTCATTTTTGCAATCTTATTATATGATCAAATACTTTATTGGCAATTTTATTATCGAATTTATGGCCGATAATGCACCACATGTGGAATGCTTATCCAAAATACATTTACATGGACTAGCGTTGTCACAAGATTATCTGCAAAACCTTCCAAAATCCAAGAGTCCAGATAACAAGTACATTTCTGCCGGCTTAAAGCTTTTCTCTTTTAATAGTTTCATTAATATTATTATTCAATCTATAAAAAGTGGTTTATTTTTAAAGTAGTTCTGCAGTGAAATTATTATTACGCGTGACAGCTGTTTCTTTTGAAGGCATTATCAAACTTTTTTTAATAAATTGAATAAAAATATTTTTGAATATCTAAAAGAAAAAACAAATTAAAATCGAGTTCTACAAATTATACTTGACAACAATAAAAAAATGAATAGTTGGTCTGGTTTATTATTTTGAGCCCCCTTTTTCTGACATTGAAATTTGTTTGGAATTTTCTAAGAGCAGTTTTAGAAGGTTTTACAAGTTTTTACAAGTAAGGCGACAGTATTGAACTTTTGTATGGAAAATTGTCTGATGATTCCTATTGTGTTTATCACATAAGTTATTATTGCGGAATAATCCCTCTTGGGTTTATTCCGCAAGTTATTATTGTGGAATGATTCCTCTTGTCTTTATTCCGTAAGTTATTATAATATATCTTCATTTCGCATTATTTACATGAAATAATTTTATCAAACCAGGAATCAGAAGACAATTTATCATAAAATTTTCTGAGCCATATGCTGATTCTTGTAAAAGGGGGCTTAGCTAAAAAAAATCTCGTAAAATCATGAATAATTTTTACCACTCTTTAAATTCCAAGCAATATATATTATTTATGTCCCCACTGAAATTATATTTGTAATTTATTAATCAGAATTTTAGTCACAGTATGTGGTATATTTCAGTAATGTGTAAGTGCCTAAATATAATACAAACACTGCATAGTGAATGTAACAGTTCCTGAATGATCTTAAAATAAATTTGCTTGTATGTTTCTGTTATTAGTTTTATCTTTGCTGTAATGTAAATAATTCATACTGCATAGTTCTTCCATTGAAATAATACATAAGTAGATGTGATTCAAATGTTAATGCCCCTTAATCTTTTTTCTTGCAATTAACAAAGAACTCTGATAACCTTTTATTTTTTAACAAGAAACTTTCTCTTTAAGTTAGTAATTCATTGATGTATTTGTGCAATGTAAAAATAAATACATTATTTTTTAATTAAAAATTTGCACAATCTGTGGTCATATGAGTCGTGTAATTTCTATACCCGCTATATCAACTTTCATTGATTTGGAGAAAACCGCAAAAAACTGTCATATCTCTAGCGTACATAAGTAATTGCATTACAATTTTTTATATAATGAATTGGAGTAATAAAATTTCGAAAAGCATTTATTTTTCTATATATTTCTAGCAATAATTAAGTTATTTCGATAAATAAAATGGATAAAGCGGTTTTGATACTCACTTCATATATATATATTCGTGATATAGAGGCTTTTGAAAGTCAACTGAGCTGACATGGCGGGTTTAGAAACACACGCGTAAATCATTTTGACACACGAGCATGGCGTCAGAGCGGCGGCCATATTGTATTTTGGCAAAATAACTGCTTGTGATTGGTTGAATCCGATATAGCGCGTTTTGATAGTAACTTTCTGTATGATATAGCGGATTTGGTTTCTCACTCGCAGTTTTAACATGGTTTTTGGTCGTGATAAGGAGGGTTTTGAAACTCAATTTTAGGCTCCCCTTGTTGCTCGCAAAAATGTGAACAAGATGTCATACTCAGATCATTTTGTCAAAAAATCGGATATAGCGGGTATAGAAATTATAGGATTCATATTGCTTACTACATTTGTTCATATACAATTTAATGTCATACATATTCATATGATGTAATGAAAATATTAATCAAATGAAAGCTTTGTAATGGACTTCTGTTGTGGAATTTATTTTTCTTATTTTAATAGGACGACCCATACACGGGTGAACCTGATAGTTCCTAAATTAATCTTTGTTGATAATCTACACCACAAAAGGATACATTGTAAAATATTAGGCAAAATGGTACAAACTGCTATGAATTAAGGCGAAATTTGATATCTAACTTTTCTGTTACAAACTGTAATTAAAAAATATATATATAATATTAAAAATAAATATTATAATAATTAAATGTCTAAATTATGTAAAATGATTTCCTTGGCATGATAAATCCCAGCGAGGAATAAAAAAATCAATTATTTATAAATTTTTGTTATTGTATAACAAATAATAGTTGGTTTTCGTTCTTTTGTAATTAGTGGGTTTTAAAAAGTAGTAATTTTGTTGTTGATATTTGTTTTTAATCTTGAATTTGTCCAATTTCCACAATGGCAGGTGTTTGTGGCGAATAGTTGTAAAAGTGCAGAGGTAGGCCACCCGTTTGGTTATCTCAAAGCGAGCACCAATCTCACATGTGTCAACTTGTTTGTCATGCCATACAACTACCCGGTGCTCCTGCCCCTGTTAGACGACCTCTTTAAATTGCACCGATGTAAGCCAACCCCCGAGTGGAAGCAAATGTTCCAGCAGTACATCGACCGGATGCCTTCCTACTATGTCACAGTAAGTTATTTATTATATTACAGATACGGTTCATGATATACATTCATAATACACTTCCTATAACTTTCAATAATCTCATTTGTACAAGGACATTATCATGAAAGCATTTTAAATTCATGTAGAAACAACATATTTTTTGTATTTCCTTTTTTCACTGATTATGATGTATTGTGTGAATATGGGTGTCAAATTAATTATCACATTGATTATTATCTACAGAAAGTTCGTTTAATGCAAATTGAAATTTTTTGCATATTGCTGAAATCCAGGTTTTAAGGTGCTGGTAAATAAGCAAGATAAATTGCCTATTGTCTATTGCCGAACAATAGTCTTGCCAGGCAAGGTGTTGGCTGTCAATATTTCCCTATCCCATTCAGATTGCCGTAATGTAAATTCACAACACAAAAAATGATCTACTATTACGCCACCAAATTTGTATAAACTTGGAAGCAAAATTACAGAATTATTTATTAATCGCATTCGAAATTACAACATTTTTGGTAGTGGTAACTGAGCAAAAAGAATATAGATTTGGCCCGATAATATTGTCATAATATTGGTTGCCAAGCAAACTGACTGACAACACATGTGATCATTGCACATTACACATTGTGACACAAATAATTTTTATACTAAAGAAATGGGATAATTTTTCAAAGGCTGTTCTTGTGCATTCAATCTTAATTTACCCGTGGTCTGGTGACTACTTATAAGGCGAATTGAAAAAATAATCTTATTTTCGAAAACCTTTTTTTTTTTTATGTGAATATTTTAAGCATCGGTGCCGCTGTTCTAAGGCAAAAATAATGGGTTTTTTTCAATTTTGGTTCTTTAGCATGAAAGTAGTCACCAGCTATCGCTGCAAGTTAGGCAATCATTTTACTGTCAATATATTATTTTACTCACCTCCTTTTATGCGCAGGCTTTACAATGTGAATACTGAAATATTTATTGTAAATAAATATGTGCTTACACAATTTTAACACATATTCATTTTTGTTCTTTCATGATACTAGTTTAACCCTTGAGACGTTGTTGATTTGCACGGATCGAACCTTCTACAAACTTCCATTTTTTCAAAGACAATAACAAGCACTATTTCGTTCTCTTTCTGACATAAAAGAAATAATTAATTTTTAGATGAGAGGAAGAGAGATATATGCATTTTAATAATGTGCGGTCGTTCTGGGACAAATATGGTCTTAGGAGAGTATAATGCGCGCACGGCATTTGGGACTGTTTGGGTCTTAGAAGGTCCCAAGGGTTAAGTCGGTGACATGACATTCTAGATCAATATCTAATAAAATATGAATAATAGTTTTGTATAAAGAGATTTCAGCTGTCATAAATGTAATGTATTTTTGTTTATTTGTTCTGTAGCCATTGAAACGAGCGCTTACTAAGATGGGAGCCCCAACGCCGCTAGTCCAAAGCTTAGTGCCTGATTCACAAGATAACTCCCTGAGCTACTCTGTCGTCAATTATCTGAAGCGCTTAAAAAACCAGGCAAAACTAGAGTTCGACAAGCTGTGTGGGGAGGTTTTGAACAAAGTTGGGACCAATGCGGCGCCTGTCAAGGGGGCAGAGAGTGTTAGGGTTAATCCTCGGTTTCCCCTGAAGAAAGACTTGACAACGCACCCCTGTTTACAAGATAAATTCACAGCGTTAAGAGATCAATTGAACGAGTTTGGAGGATTTGTTGTAGGCTTGTCGAGAAGCAGACACAGAGCGCAAGCGCACACTTATAGGAATCCGTTTGATATACAAAGAAGAGACCTTTTAGATCAGGTGAGTTGTTATTTATAATGCTTTTACAAAACTACATCATCTTTTCATATTATCTGCAAACCATTTTTCTTTCTTTCCTCCCTGTAATAGCAAGGTTCTGCCTGACAGCAATGCTATGCAATAATTGATCAAGAAGAAGCTACTTTAGGGCTCACTACCTCACATCGTGTTGGTTAGAACTCTATCCCGAAGGACTGATTTATCATATATGACAGATAATGGGCTTGCTTGTCTAAATGTTATTATTTTTTTAAATTTGGTTAATTTTCAGTATTTTAAACAATTTGGTTTTTATTCCAGGTTGTTAGAATGAGAGCTAATTTCCTGCAACCCTCGCTGGCGCACACCAAACTAGTGGATGATGATTCTCTCCACTCCATGCCTGTGGCCCAGATGGGCAATTACCAAGAATACCTCAAGAGAATGACTCCCCAGCTGAGGGAAATAGAGTCCACCCCAGTTAGACAACATATGTTTGGAAATCCATTTAAAATTGATAAGGTTTGTATCACTCATTTCATTTTACCTGTGTATTTTGTATTTGAGCTTTTACATAAATAATCTTTCAATGTTTATAACTGTCAGTTTTATGATATTGAAAAACTATTTCATCAATGCTGATTAATGTTTGGTTTACTATATAAATATACACCAGTGTCCAAATGTATGCTATCCAAATTGTTAAAAACTAGCATTATGCTTATTTGGGTGATTCATAAGAAAAATCAATTATGTTTTCAATTATGTTTCACAAATGGATTCCTAATACCTAGATCGATTGTCAAATTTTTTAAATTATACACATCGCTCTACTCAATTATATAATATCCACTTTCTGTTTCCAGCGCATGATGGTAGACGAGGCTGATATAGTAGACCTTGTGGGAGGTGGTGGAGGCACAACCAAGGCGAGCAGCAAACGTCCCCTGACCCCCGTGGCCCCCGGAGAGATGCCCATGTCCCCAATGCTGTCTCGAGCGCCCCCCAAACGCAAGCCCGGCCCCCTTCCCCAGCACGTAACGGCCCGGCGGCCCTCCACGCCTGTACCCTCTCCCACTCCACCCCCCGCCCCCCTGGTTGCCCCCGCCGCCCCCAGTCCTCCCCCGGCGCCAGTTTCTCTGAACTACGGGCGGCCCCCTGAACCCATGGGCATGTGGGCTCAACCGGCCAATGGGGAGGTGAATCTCCCCACCATAGACACGGGGCCAGCGCTCATGACTAATGATGTGGGTAACAACTTCCCGCAGGTGGTCGCCTACCTTCCACCTGTCTCAGTTAATATGAGCGCTCTTCCTCCTGTGGTAAAACCAATGCTCAATGGAGGTAATTTATTTTTAAATACAATACAAAATTTGCTATTCCTGTCTATAATTACTGTACTGCTTTGTCAATCAAATGTGTACCCCTCGGGTAATAGGCTCGGTACCTTGCCATCGAGAACAATGTGTAAGTTGCCTTCCATCTTTAAATATATATGTATCTGATTTTATCCTTACAGACAGCTACCTGTCTGTGGGTCTGAAGCAGCCCCGCTCCCCGTCGCCGCCGCCTCCGCCCGGCCCGCCCTTCGCCTTTCCGCCTTACGTGCCCACAATGGCACCCGCGTCGCCCATCGACGACGACAACGAGATCAACATGATCCTGCACGAGGCGGCCGCCGGCGGGGGCATGATCGGCTTGGCCAATCGCGCCTTGCCTCCTATGCCGCATTCCCCCCACCCGCTGCACCTGCCCCACATGCACAGCCTGCCCAACCTGCCCCACATGGCACACGTGCCCCACCACCACATACAGGCGCTGCCTCCTCCACCGCTCAGTCGGAAGGAGGTCAGCGAGATCCGACGGCACAACCTTAATGTCAGGGCGCAAATTTACAAGGCTGTCAGGCGCCCGGGCAAAGGTAATTTAATTATTTCACTATATCTACAGTCATATTATTTTTATATCTATAACTGTTTTGAAACAAGTTACATTTTCCAGAGAGATACGTGTAGTTTTCTCAAATTTTTCAATTTCTAAACATGTTCTTTTCATGAAGTTTTCGAAGTAAGGGCTACTTATCGAAATTAGTAATCTTGGTTCAACTATTAGATACATATATATTCACCGACCGACCTTTAACTGCAAAAAGATTGCAAGTAAGCTGGGCTTTGACTCGTCATGAAAACAGTATACCTGCTCTCTGCTGAACTTAATTTGAACTAGATTTAATTTTTTTTTGACAAATATTTCAATTACTAGATATCAATTACTCAAAAGTAGTATTTTTAGAATTTTTGACTTGTTTCTCCCAGGCTAGCGCTATATATATAACCGATTATTCCAAGTATTTTCAAACATAATGAGGAACTACTAAAAAGTAGCCAATTATTACTTATGCTGTTTTGGATTGTGACTATCAATATATTTTAATATTAATAAAAGGCTTCTATATCTATGGATATTTTGTTGTATGTTTTATGGATCATAATGTGCACATAGGTCAACTTGTCTTTCACCTTGGACTTGAACTGTTCAGAGTAACAATGTAACAACCAAACAATTGTTTGGGATGCAATGATAAGAACCTATGACATCATTTCATAAGTTAGTAAAGTAACATTTTTAACCATATCTTTTTCATCGCATACTCAGAACTCAGTTGGTTTTCTATGTTAGATAACTAATATTTTGTATAAATATGTTCATTCATTTGAAAATAAGGCCAGACGATAGTAGTCATAAAATGTATATAGCCAACAAAATTAAACAAAGATTGTAGGTATCACTTACAGCAATCGTAAATTTTGCGAGTTAACCTATATTTTTCCCTGTTATCAAGTTTTTGTAAATTGAAAGTTATTTATTTACCTACTACGCATGTTTGTTTGAATCTAGTATTGCAATGGTTCATAATTTGGCGACTATGTTTATTCAATCAATGATCACACAATTATGATTATTGATAATAATTTATGACCGAAAATAAAAGCAATTTGTTTTCTCGAAATGTTATTTATATGTAATGCCTATCTCCGAGGCTACCAAAATAATTTTTTTGTCAACACATAAGTATGTATTTCAAAATGTTAAAAATTCATCAAAACTGTCAATCCACAACCAACATGTATTAGATTGTGTGCAAGCGGCCTAGAGATTCTTAAGTCTTGCAGTTATGATGCACTGGATCATGATTGTTGCATCATTACTTAATCTAAAATCTAATTATGTAAATGTTTACCCTTGAGTGAGTTTATTGTTAGCACAGAAGTTATTCTTACTACATATGTGTATAATGTATATTTTAATTGCAGATTTCACGGAGTTGTTTAACCAATTGAAATGCCTGCGGGGCGGGCTGGCTGTGAAGAAGGTGGTGCTGCAGGAAGTGATAGATGAATCTCTGCGCTTCAAGAGAAAGGCCCTGTCCAACCTGTTGCAGGAGTTCTCGGCCGCCATGGAGAAGAACGGGAACAGCACCAGCCCGAGCCCGGGCGGCTTCCCTTCCATCAAGAACGACTTCATCAATGACTTCCCTAGTGAGCCCACGTATGGCCCACCCAGCAACCATCACAGCTAAGACAGCCGTGACGTGGACCCCATAAATGATGTGCCGCGTAATAAACACTTTAAACAATACTTCTTTTTAGTCAATGAATTGCAGTAGAAATCTGAGTGGTCAGCCTGTAGATTTATGTACCACAAATGCATTATTCTTGGAACTTTGAATATTTTAAATGTTTCACCGTAGGTGCTATTTGTTTTTATTTGTTCTGTGACTGCCATCACTTTAAATACCGTCTTAGCATTTGTAAAATAATAGAAATATTGTTGGGTTTGACCTTTGATAGGACACGTCTGATTTTAATAATTGAATTTCGCGTGGCTGTTTTTGTTTGTATATTTTCCTCCCTGTAAAGTATTCAATCCATCTCCTTGGAAAGAGATATGGATTGACTTTTAGCATTCATATGTAATAAAAGAATTCTCTGCAGAAATCTACTGTGATTCACAAACTTCTAAATACATAAATAATGAATTGTGTTCGGTTAATTTTTGTGGCTTTTTGATTTTCCAACTATGGTGATGAAAGTTCCATGTGTATTATTAAATTTATGTTTTTGAATATATAAATAATGATTAATAAAAAAACTAATTGCGTTAATGTGTTGAATAATTTGCATAAACCAAGAATACTTGAGTAAAACACGTGCGACCGCGACCACAGTGGTGACATGATAAGTTCAGTTATTGTTGTCACAATGGTGGACAGTCGTGTGGATTGTAGTCAAAAGAGGGATTCAATTGAAAAGTATCAAATATATAAACATCTTTAAATCTTAAATGTGAGTTTAATGAGTTGGTGATCTCTCAGCTTTAATAGTGGTGAAATAAAGGGACGGATTGATAGTTTTGGTATGAAGTTTTATTACCAAATATGATTCTAGTTTAAAATTTTTACACTGATATGATAATTGATTGATTTGATGTAAAATGCCAAATATTTATTACATGATTGTTATATTTTTATGAGAGAATTTTATTTCATTAGGGAACCCTATCACAAAACACATTAGGGTTTTTGTGTACTTTTCCAATCGGCGACATCTGTGAATTTCTTGTGGACACATTGGGTTTCTTGGTAGATTTCTTCTGTGGTAAGATATCCTTTTATCTTTTAAGCACAGAAGGTTGGACTTGTTTTGTTTTCCTAAAAAAAAATGTAAAATCGTATTGTGGAAATTATTGCAAAATAAGATTCTATGCATGTATGTATCAGGATTGAGCAAATTTTTTAAATCAACATGTGTTTTGGATGCTTTGTTGAAGGTTTGTATATGTAACGCAGTGAGAGTTGGCACCATTGAAAAAGCTTAGCATTTATTTATTAATTTATCAGCGCACACTTCCAGCAATATGTCCTTGCCGTGCATCTTCAAGAAATACCCTTTTGTCTCGTTTACGCCCACTTTTTGTGACTAGCGGAAAAGGGACAGCAAATTTTTTATGGTATTCGTCATAAAATGATCTAAGAGCACTTACAGCAGGTCCAATTCTTTCAGCACCTATAGCAAGTGAAATAATTCCAGTTTTCATTATTTTTAATTTAAATCGTTATTAGTACAATTTATTAGTGTTTATAAAGTGTTGTTTTAGTGTAACATTTATTATGACCATAGCGGCCTGTAATGTCCTGTAGCAAAACGGGACATGAAAAATCATTAAACGGACAAAGTCATGAAATTTTATTCCTCGTACTTAGTAATTTTAGGCCATAACACTAACATTTAGTTCAATTATATATATTCTGAAAATCTTCAGTATTTTAACAATGATACAAAACAATAATGACATGCTAAAATAAGTTTTATCTCTTTGGCTCCAAACTCTCAATTGTGAAATAATTATTAAGAGGAAGCAATAAGCCAAAAATTTGTATATTCTTGGTATACCTTATATTGTAGGTAATAGGCATTAAAATCGCTTGACAAACGTAGTCTAGAAACGTTCGATTTCAAGCAAAAAAGTGGTTTTTATTTATTTTGTAAATAATTTTATAAGAAAGCAAAAAAGTTAATCAAGTGAAACTGTCACAGATAATTTTAGCTGTAATACTGTATTTTTTTAAAGTTGTTTCCTTTATACGACCATACATTTCTATTGAAAAAATTTTTTTTTAGTACTTTGCATTTATATTTTTTATTGAGTAATTTATATATTTATTTGTACAGTAGAACCCCGTTAATTCGAACCCCGATAATTCGAAAAAACGCGTAATTCGAAATTTTCGCCAAAAAAATTTCCGCTGAAAAATTTTTTCATACAAAATTTTTTTTAATTCGAAATTCGTTAATTCGTAATTCGAAATTTATTTTTGTCCGCACACGAAAATTTGTTCGTGTAATTCGAAAAAAATTGATTTTTGCGAAAATAAATCATAATATTTCGTAAATCTGAATCTAAAAGACAGCCGTGGCGGTAAAATGCCGAAAAATGTATTTTTACGTGGTTATACATCGTCCTATTTAATATTATTATTTTGTAAATCTCAATCGATTTACACTGGAATGTCGTACATTTTCAAATTTATTTCGAATATCCGAGTTTGAAGGGCCGAAAAAATACGTTTTACGCGGATATATGTCGTAGTTTTACGAGTTTACACCAAATATCTGAATTTAAAAGGTCGGCCGCGACGAAACTCGGCCGCGAAATTTCGATTTACGCGTAAATGTATCATATATTTACGAATTTATTTCGAATATTTGAATTTAAATGGCCCGCTGAGACGAAAATCGGCCGCGAAAACTCGATTTACGCGTAAATATATCGTATATTTATGAATTTATTTCGAATATCTAAATTTTAAAGGAACCGCCGCGACGGAAATCGGATGCAAAATTTCAATTTACGCGGAAATATATCGTATTTTTACTAACTTTACTTCGAATATCCGAGTTAAAAAATACGGCGCGACGGAAATCGGCCGAAAAATTTCGATTCACGCCGAAATATGACATATTTTTACGAATTTACTTCAAATATCTGAACTTAAAAGGCCGGCCGCGACGAAAAACTGCCGATAAAATTCGATTTACGCGGAAATACATCATATTTTTACGAATTTACGTCAAATATCTGAATTTAAAGGGTCGGCTGCGACGGAATACGGCCGCGAATTCTCGTTTTACGCGGAAATATATCGAATTTTTACGAATTTAAATTCGGATATTTGAAATAAAGGGCCAGCCGCGACGAAAAATTACCGTGAAATCTCGATTTACGCGGAAATATATCGTATTTTTACGAATATCTCAATTTAAAGGGTAGGCCGCGACCGAAATCGGCAGCGAAATCTCGATTTACGCGTAAATATATAGCATTTTTACGAATTTATTGCGAATATCTGAATTTAAAGGGCCCGCCGCTACGGTAATCGGCCGCGAAAATAAAGAAATAATTGGTATTAATACGAATTTACAACTAAAATTCCACCCGAATTTGAAGAGGCGGCCGAGAAAATCGATTTTCGGCGTTTTTTTTTTTTTTTTTTTTTCATGAAATTTCGAATTACGTGGGAATTCGTTAATTCGAAATTTGATTTTTGATGTCCCGTGGATTTCGAATTAACGAGGTTCTACTGTATTCTACTCAAGCGAAGTGATAGGAAAACCTTCAATTTATCTAAAGCATATTTTTTTGTATTCATAATGTACACCAATTCGTTATAAAAATTAATCAAAATAGTGATTTGGTACTAAGCTTCGCCTTAACGTAAAATAAAAGCCTAAAATGAAACACCTGTATGTAAGTTTTGCATCTGTGTGATTACTGTGATGAAGTCAATTAAGGTTGGTATACCTATAACAACTATGCAAACTGGGTTGGTAAAATCCTGAACAATCATTACAAAAGAAATTGTCATTCTTGTAGTGCTGTTTTTCATGTAATCGAAAATCATTTTGTCAAATCTCACATCTCATAACGTAATTTTGCTTTTCCTCTTTCAGTGATATATTTTTTGACACTAATTGAAAGGCATCATGTGTCAAACCCGCAACACCTTGTATTTTCAATATTGAATACTTTACTCTGTTTTCACCTTGAGAATCAATAATGTTACAATACATCTATACTTGCTATTGTCTCACAATCTCTAGATAAAATGTGGTAAGTAAGGAACACTCATTTTCAATAAATTCTTTAATCAAATGTTCATGTATGACTAAGATAGATATTCAAAGAGTATGTGCATATGAACTTAATAAGCAATAGTGGACGGTGTTTTCGTATTTATGTCGAATACTGCATTCTACATCACGGGTGTGACTGAGATAACAAGATTCGCTTACTCGCTTACACTATAAGACGAACACGTAATACAGTAAGAGTTGACCTACTGCTATTAGGTTGTCTTCATACAAGGTGGGGCAAAAGTAATCACCCTATTGGAAAACGCTATAACTTTTGCAAATGGCGCCAAATGTCAATTCGGTTTTGACATTTGTGAAGTAAACAAATGCAGAATACAACCGGCAAGACATGAAGCGGTTTAATCTGCAAGAACGCATAATAATTGTTTCCATTTTTTTGCGCAACAATTCGTCGGTTGTGTTGGCGCAGTGTGAATTTCGTCACAGATTTTCTGGCTGTCTGACACCAACTGGACAAACACTGCGGCGTTTGGCCACTCCCCTTGAAGAGACTGGGACAACACGAGATGTTCCCAAGGCTGGCCGCCCCCGGAGCAGCCGTTCTGCTGAGAATATCGCTGCTATTGCCCAAGATGTCGAAGATGATCCTGGAACATCGGCCAGACGACGTGCCACGCAATTGGGCATAAGCCGGCGGTCCCTATGCAGAATTTTGGTGAAAGATTTGAAGATGTTCCCTTACAAAGTGCAGACAGTGCGTCAGCTGTTAGCTGTTAACCGCCAAACGGATATAACCTACGCTCAAGCTATTCTGAATCTCAATGTACTTATTTGTTGACTCTAATGGTGCTGAAAATCTTCAGGAAACGATTGAAATAGTATTTTTTATAATAAAATATAATTTGTGTGTAATTGAGAATGTAATCTTATTTCTTGGCTTTTATTAGTGTTTGCAGAGTACTGAAAACACTCATTCAAGAACATAAATATATATTACTAAAATAAATACCAGAAAGTCCAATTATGTCCTGTGCATGTGAACCTTATCTTAACACACTGTAGTCGGGCGCTTCAAACAATAGACTCTCGCCTATAGCGGGTGCTTTTCGCGATTAGCGCAAAAATATATCGCTTAAAATTGACACAATTTAAAAACCAAATAATTTTTTCAATTGAAATTTTCAAAGAAATCAGATATGTCATTTGATCATCAAAAATAAATTATAATTGCTTTGATTACATCATAATTTCACCACATTTCAAAGCTGAATATAAAAACCTGATATTAATTTAGTAAATAGCATTCAATATTTGAGAATTCCATGTAAAAGATAACATGTTTATTCATATCATATAGTTATAAAATAAATAATAATATATATTTGCCATGCCCGCAATTTTACAATCGCTTGTTGTGTGAAATCTGAACATGTGAATGGACTCAAACTAAACTGGAGATTGAGATCGCATAAAGGCTCTAGATTTGTGGCGACAAGCGGCACACTAGCCAGTCCGGACAAGGCATCTCAAATAACGTGGACAGACTGTCGCCTAGCACCCAGGTAGCAAATTACCCTTCAAGGCGTTTTATTTCACGCTGATAACAAACCCGTATAATGCCGTTTGCCGCCAAAAACCGACAGTCGAAAAAAACGGCATTTGCCGTGTCCAGCAGTTGACCGACAGTCCGCGAAAAACGGCAAATGTGTTAATTTCGCTAATAAATAATAAACAGTGTTAATCTCAAGTGACCTACCAGGTAAGTATGGTATTGTATATTATCTCCATACATAGTTAGTAATAACATAGATCATTGTAGTTTATTAATCAAAATGTTTGAAGAATTGCATACCATGCAAATAAGTTTGTAAACAAATTCTTATTAATTAAAAACCCTTGTGCGATCAAATAATTTAATATAAAAGTTCAAACACAAACGGAACTATGTACCGTCAATGCACAATAATGTTTTATAAGCTCTGTAATATTTCATTTTGTTTATATAGATATGCCCCAAAACAATTATTTTGAGTTATTTATGATTAGATAAGATATGGATGCGCAATTTGAGCAAGGTTTACAATGATCATAAAGAATGATCATGGGAAATATGTTTTATTACAGTTTTAACCCTTTTAGTGCCATTGTTTTTTACTCATATATATTTACCCTTGTCACGAAAAAAAAAAACTGTATCTCTTCAAAAAATTATCCAATTTTAATAATTTTTTCAGTGTTTTCTTAATAAAAACTTGTACAAGGATAATAAAATACAAAGAAAATTGTGGATATATATACGTATTGTGAACAAAAACTGGAATATAAAAGTGAAAAGTTAACATGTGTGCTTTCCCGCACAGACTCCATAGAGCCCCTTACAGCGGGCACAACTCAAGTTACTCCTATTCACAGCGCTGTAATCCTTGCTGCTGCACACTACGCAGCGCCATAAACTACGCCCGGGTAACTTTTCTAATCCAAAACTTTGAGGCGAAGATGTAGTCAGAGTAGCAGGTTCTGGTCTATTTTGATCTTGTCATTTTTTTGCCGATATTTTTCTCACTACAATGTATATGCATTCACCACCATCCTTCCAAATACATTAATACAACCTTTTTTCAAAATTTGAGAGTTCTTCGTTCATTCAATAGGTGTATAGCTATTTGTACTCTCGTCTACTCCACCCATCCTCCGTATCAGCAAAATAATTGTTATCGTCACTATTATCACCAACACTAAAAATTTGCACTACACAGTGTGAGCGCACCACAATGTCACTCCCACTATCACTTTCTTTACAACTTGAAGAACGTTTTTTCACTCGAACTATTTTCGTATTCCGACATTTTGGGTTAAAAAAATTCTTTTCCTAAATCGTTTTTATATTGTAATTACTAATAATATTATAATTTGAACTTTATGTAACACGTAGAAACATAAAAAAATTAGCGATGCGTGCGAGCGACTTTAGTGTGTGCGAATTTAGTTTGTGCGCGCACGCGCGCGATGGCACTCGTCCTCACTCTAATGGTTAAAAAGTATTATTGGTCGGCAAGACGAGTTGAAAAAATGCACAGCGTGGATGTGAAATCACCCATACGTTTGAACGCAGCCTAAAGGTTAATCTAATGGTGCTCAGAAATTAGTCGTACTTTCTGAAAGGAGATTGCGAACATTAAAAATGCAAATGACAGTGGTTTTTTTTTTTGGCGGATGTAGTTTACTAATTGATTTTTGATGAAGTTTCCCACTTTGATCAGCATGGTGGTATATTTGAGGATACTAATTTTAAATGGTATTAGTTTTGCTGGAGTAGTGCACTCTTTATGAAATTATGGCGAACTAACCGTCGAAAACAAATTGGAAAAAACTTATTAAATCATTCTTTATAATATACCTTACAAGACTATTTTTGATTGATTATTAATTAATCACATCAACATTCCTCATTGCTTAATGAATATCATAGTCCATACTGATAAAATTAGGCCTACATATCAGTAATTTTACAATGTAAATTTCGGTAAGACCCAAATGTCAGATTTCGGATTTGACATGTATTACTGGTAGCGCCTCGGTGATTTTAAAAAAGGAAATAAAAGGTCGCTAAAGCCTTGATAAGGCCGCTTTAGCGACAAATTTAGCCTGCTTAATTTTGAGTGAGGAATTTCATACATAGCGAGGACATAGACTGACTGATATGCCGGGCCTTATAGACTTAATTTAGAGAATCTTGAGAAAGATTAGTGGCTAATACACGTCCGCTTTGGAGTAACTGTGCTGCGTGCCACTCCAGGCCGCCGCGCAGAAAAATAAAGTAAGGTAAATGGAGCTCTGTCTATTGTGAGACTTTTCTGTGCGGCGGCCTGAAGCCGCGCGAGGTTCCATCACTCCAAAGTGTGTGTGTAATATTGTGAACAACAAATTTCAAAGACAAAGTAAGTAACTTGATGTTTGAAAAAATTTAGTACCAATAATTATTGAATACATTTCTAGAATATTTTGCCAAGCTGTACTGTATTATATGAATTAAATTTAACTTTTGAAATGCCTTTGCACTTTGAACTCCCGCAATCACCTCTGTACTGCGCCGAGGGTAAAAATCCCACAAACAGAAACTATTGTTTTCAGATTACCAATTGGATACGCCGGCGTTCAACGGATACAAGTTTTCCGTATCCAATGGATACTTTCGTCGCTTGAGAAGTTAATAACCTAGGTCACATTCATTGCTGGAGCCAAAGTATTGGTCTTTGTGAATAAAGTTCACAATAATATCATAAACTTTAATATTTAAAGAGTGTTAGTCTTCTTTTCTTATTGTCGGGCTATTAACTTTAATAAAATCATTTTGTAACATCATCCCGTTGCAGTATGTACGAGTATTAATATAGGGTATTAAGGGACATACCTAACCTACCTAACCAGTAATTCCTGACCATTTTGGAGTAAAAATATGGAGGGTATTTTGGTCTCCGGTGACCTATTCACCTTAAGACCCCGTAGTAAGATAGTTTTAAAGGGAGATGTAAATACAAATGTTAGAGGGAGCGCTTTATAGCACATTTAAAAAAAATAACAACTAAGCGAAAATGGAGAAAATATTTAATAAAACACAATTCTTTTGAAATACAACAATAATCTCGACAAATGCTTTAGTTCTTTTTAAAGATACACTCTGAATTTTTCCATGCCTATAACATATTAAATAACAGCAAAACGTGTTTTTAATAATTTTCGGAACTTACTTGCAATTTTTTTCTATACAAAGGAATTTCATATAATTAACGTTTCGGTGTAACAAATGCATAGATATTATCTTCAAAAATAAATAAATTTTTTTAAGAACTTATAAACTTAGAGAGTTAAAGAGAAACTTGTTATAAATCGGTAGAAATTGGGAATGCGGGGTCTTAAAACATAAAAATTCAGTAGATGTTGGACAGTTGAGATCGGGGTGGGGGAGTTGGTGGTTACTTGGCTGAGTGACGGCATGTGAAAGAATATGTTTTATGTAGAAAAAAAAAGGCAATAAAATAATAGAAGAGTTGAGAGGCAATAATAGGCAAGAAATAAGGGGAGGCTAGTAGAAGCAAGCAGAGGCAAGTACAGAAACGAAATCCAAGGTGGGACTCAAGTAGGCAAGAAGAAGTCCGAAGAGAATAGAACCAAGAAGAGACAATAAAGGCCACGACGAGGTAAGACGAAGCGATAAGATGCAAGAAATGAAGAGGAAAACCAAGAAGAGACGAGAATGAGTAAGAAAATCAAGAAGAAGCTAAAATAGTCGAGATAGAGCAAAGAAGCAATAGGAATCAAGAAGGGAAGAGGAGAGACTAGAAAAGCCAATACATTAGAAGAGCCACAAAGAGACTAACATAGTCAAGAAAGACTCGGAAAGGAATTATAGGAAAGATGAGACAAGAAGAGACGAGGAAAAGCGAGCCGAGGAAAGAAGAACAAATAAAGGCAAGGAGAGACTAAAATAACCAAGTAGACAATTAAAGATTTTGGAATAGATTTGTACAGTATATTTTACATTTAGGAACATACACATATGAACATAATTTTACTACATCGAAGGAAACTTATTTTCAGTTATTTGGCATAGTTAAATCTTTTAAATCATTGGCCAATTTAGGAATTATTCCTAAGATTTCCAATGAACATCGGTGAAAATGAACTGGACCTATTAAATAGGTTAGTCACACGGGCTCTAGTCTATCTTGAAACTTTAGGGTTTTTAGTGAGGAACTTAACATATCATATTAACTTCAAAAATTGAGGATTTAAAATCTTAATGCATTTTTGGTGTACTGTTGAAACTTATTCGTTAGGTCAGTTTGTAGATTTTCGAAATTGGCGCTGTTTATGAAGTTTTGCCTTTATAATTATTATTTTACTAATGGTTAATTATTATTATTATAGTATTGCCTTATCGGCCATTGTTAGCACAAAATTTAAACTAATTAATTTTTTAGAATATTGTTTGCTTGTAGGGGTTCTGTGTTTTTCATAATTCGTAACACATTTGAATGAATTGGTGAAGATCACTCATTTCAGAAATCTTTGGGTATAGATGTACCTACTTCATAGAAATGCGTAAGGTGTGCGCCTGAATAATCTAGAAGCCCTGGAAATAATAAATCCTTAAGAAAAAAAAAAAAAACAATTTTTTAAATAAAAAATTAGATTTATCGAATAGCCCAATTTTAAATATCTTCATCTTCCCTACACCTACTTTTATCCCCTGGTGGACATGCCCTCAACACTTCTCTATCGGTTTACCTCTTTAGTGTTTGAAATGCATCCAATTTGAATAGAATTACGACTGCAATACTGTTTTCATTTAGCATCGGGTAGGTACTTAATGTTACGAATCTGACGGTTCCTATGACGTCACTAGCAGCCGGCACTGTGACATCGCATCACTCAACACTGGTTGCCGCTGTCACCAACATTGCTAAAGCCAGGCTAGACGTTGCTAGAGTATTGCTACAGCCACGCTACGATCTACGAAGTACGCCGGGCGGAATAAGATAACATTCAATTGGGCGATATAAATCGTGAACAGTCATAATAATATACGTCGAGGATGTGGCACACTGGAAATATTTCAGAGTTTTCGAATGTGGTATTTTTACTAACTAGGATACTGTTACAAATGTGTGGAAGATGAGTCATATTTTTCTGATTCTGATTATAGTAAGTGCCTACCTATTAAAAAGTAATACTTTCGTACATCATTTAGGGGAAGGGAAGGCAAGTTGGAAGGAGCGGGCAAGATGGAAACTATCTACCTATCGCCAACCACGCGACAAAGTGCCCGTGTCTCTACGCACACAGATATAAGCGGCCATGTTGTATTTATGTCCGGTGACTCGGTTCGGCTCGCGCCACCAAGCGACTTGCACGCGTGTTTTGTATTTTCGCGACGAATTATTACAAAATCAGTGGACTTTTAAGTAATACTACCATTTTGTTTTTATAAACACTAACTATAAGGAAAAAATTGTATGAATTGATATTTAAAGAGGAAAAAAATTAAAGGATTTTCTAAGAAATTGATATTATTATTGGCAGTTAGCTTGTGGGCAAGATGGAAAATTGCATTTTAAGGCAAGATGGAATAGTTTCCATTTTGCCCGAGTGCAATTATTTTGATTTCTGTTTTAATTTTTTTCAACTAATTGAGAATGATTCCCTTTATAGATGGTGTTCAAGTATATTACAAAGACAAACGTAGGATCTTGAACTGAAGAAATAATGCAGATAGTGACGGACGAAGCTGTAACTACTACAATACGCGCAGCTTCATTGAAATACGAAATTGCGATTGAAACCTTACACCGCTATATCAAAAAAGGTACCGCGTCCAAAAACCTAGGTAGATTTCAAACTGTTTTTTCGAAAGAACTTGAGAGAAAATTTTGTGACCTTGCCATTGAACGGGACACCCTTATTTACGGCTTAACAAAAGAAAGTCTTCAGCAATTTGCTTATGAGGTGGCGGTACAAAACAAAATACCGCATCCATTTACATGTGAGATGGCTGGGAGAGCATGGCTTAGCGGATTTATGAAAAGGCATCACCAACTAACTTACAGGACACCGGAACCCACAGCTTTAGCTCGTTGTTCTGCTTTTAATCGTACGCAGGTGGATCGGTTCTATGATAACCTATGAATGGTTATTTCTCAAAATAACTTTTTGTCACGACCCGACGACATCTATAACATGGATGAGACTGGTGTCAAGACTAGTGCCTCTAAACCTCCTTGAGTAATTTCTACAAAAGGCAAAACACAAGTAGGCGTTGTAGCAACAGCAGAAAAAGGGCAATTTACCACAGTGATTTGTGCTTGCAGTGCAACTGGTCGCTTCATTCCACCTTGCTTTATATTTGGACACAGGAAGAGAATGAATGAACGTCTTTTGGATGGAGCTCCCAATGGCTCTCAAGCTTGGTGTAACTGGGGCTGGATAACTAACGACACCTTTAACAACTGGCTACAAATATTTATTGAGAAAACAAGACCAACAGCAGATAAACCTGTTTAATTAATTCCAGATAATCATGTTACTCATCAAAATCTAGAAGCTTTAGATTAAGCTCGAGAAAAACATATAATCATGGTCAGTATTCCCCCCCACACAAGCCAAAAGCTGCAACCATTACAGGTCTCGGTTTACCGTTCATTCAAAGTGGCTTTTGAGCAAGCTCTAGACACTTTTCAAAAGAATCATCCTAGAAGAAGAGTAAATCAGTTTGATATAGCTAGGCTAGTATGCATCGCCTATGAACAAAAGTGTTACTGTGCAAAATGCCACTACTGGGTTCAGAAAGGCTGGCATCTTCCCATATATAGACATTTGTTTACAGATTTAGACTTTGCACCGGCCACTTTTTATGAAAACGCTCCAGTAATTGAAGGCGAACAAAATTTCATTGAAACTGTTGAGGGAGACAAAAATACCGACACAAATTATTGTTCGTAAATAAACGTCAATATTGTAGACAATATTACCAATGAAACATCTACTGTCCATGATGGTTATGAAACAAAAAACAGGATGAAGAAGTGCAACTTAATTTTGATAATACACAGAATACGATGTCAGAAGACAGTATATTTGAAAAAAGTTCAGGTGTTATTGATAAGAGTTTGGTAAAACCATCCACCTCGTACAATTCTCCAATTAAAATACTTCCATCACCAAAAGTTACTCCTACAATAAAGAAGCGAAAATTGAGAAGTAAAAAATCAGAAATCCTAACTAGTTCTCCATTCCAAGAAACTATTGAAAAAAATAAGGAGCTGAAAGCGAAACCAAAATTAGTACTTAATCCGGTCATCAGTGGCAAGGAAAACAAAGGAAAGGGTAAAGGAAAGGGTAAAAGAAAGGGGAAAAGGACAGAAAAAGATGAGAACATACTACAACATCCAGAGCAGTGAACACAAGACGATGTGTTGTGTGTATTATGTGGAGAAGCATATGTGGAACCGCCACAGAGTACTGGGTACAGTGTCCACAGTGTTGTGGTTGGGCACATGAACTATGTTCAGACATAGAAAACGGTTGTCTTTTATGTGTCAACTGTAAAATGTAAGGATATCCTATTCATTCCATTTTGCCCTTATAAGTTTTCCATCCTGCCCTCAGGGTTAGGGCAAAATGGAATTTTTCCTATTTTTTTTTATGAGTTACAGATTTTATACTCAATTTTAATTATTTTTAATAACTCAATTTTATAAGCATGTAAGATCTCTCTGAAAACTTATTAAAATAAAGGATTGATATTATGTTGTTATATATTTTTTTTACATCTTAAAGTTAAGCCTTCCATCTTGCCCTCCCTTCCCCTATTAACTTTAAAAACACGAATTCCTAAACTGGCGACAACATCATTATGACATAGGCAACAGTGAACAACAAAAAATCTCTTTTAACCAATATAATATTCTTTCCCAAAGGTAGGTACTAGACTATGAATTTTTTTTTCAAAAGGTACAACAAATATCTAGTACAGATATGTGCTACTTTATTTATTTTTGTTTTAAATGATAAAATATAGGCCATTAAATAATCTAATTTTTCCTGATTTTATAGGCAACTTTAGCATTTTTTTGCGAGTTGATAGTAATTATTAAAAAAGTAATCTTGCCCAATCTACAACATTAATATATTGAAATATAAAATTAAAACGTTATTAAAAAATCGTTCGGTAATTATTCGGAATCGCTGGCCACGGATAGTACGAAATATTTTTAAATAAAACCTTTTGTTTTACCTGAATTACTATAAAAGGAAACTGACTGCATTTAGGAATTTTAAAATTTTTAAAAATTAATGAAAATTCGCTTTCGCTGTATGGGGTGACAGGCGGAATAATTTCTGTTGATGACATTTTATTTTGTTGGTATTCCTGATACGAGTGGCTAGAATTTTTATCATTTACTCTATGCAAATACTAGGTAGGTACTATATTGACCGAACTTGAAAAATAAAATAAAGGTATTTAGGTATGTTTTATAAATAAAGAAATATTAAAAAAATGTAAAGTTATTACTATTAGGTTATGTTAGGTTAGGATAGGCTAGGTTGAGTTATGATATGTGACGCCTGGCTTTATTATATCACTGGTAGGCAACACCACCGGCTGCCACCGGGTTCCTACCAACGTTGGCCGGCGTGTCAACAATGCCATCATGATTATATTATTTTACGTAAAAAATACTCATCTTGTTTTTACCTGTATCTCATTTCAATCTAAACAATCGTTTGAGTGTGCTATTTTGGAATATAACAAAAATCTTTTTCTGTAATTAAAAAAGAGAGTAACTAGGATGTTTTTAACGGTTATTTCGCGGCACGAATCTCTACCGCCTGGCTGCTGATTATGTATGGAAAAAATCGCGGTTTACAAAATTTCTAAATGATTATTTCGCCTTTTCTCGGAACGTATTAGTTAACGATATAATGTTTTCTAACATAGAGTTCAATCAAATGAATTCGGAAAACTGGTACAGGTCGACATAATTATCTGTGAAGTCGGAGGCTACCAGTATCTGTAGATGAATATCGTTAGTTCGTTAATATTTTGGCTGTTTGCATTTGCTGTTGAATTTTACAGTACCAAGGAAGTTGGGAGAAACTAACGAAATAGTGAACTCTCTTCTTTTATCATCAAATCTAGCGACGCCACAAACTGCAAAGATAAGCCTCTCCTCAAGCTACAAGTAGTTTTTTTTGACCGACCCTAGCGAAGTCCTGTTTTAACTCGACCAATCTGCATTTCACCTATCTGTGAATTTGTTTAATACGTTCCGGTTCAAGATGGTGGCCTTGTTGGACACTACTTTTTATTTTATTTTAAAGGAAATCTTGGTATATCTATATCTGTAATGCACATTTTTATCAATATAAAAAAAAATTGAGGTAATTTTACACAGGGAACAGTCGTGTTTGGTGACCAGATCTGAACAACCAGGTATTTCCCAACCTTCCTCTACCCCCATCTCCTTCCCTTCACCCACTGAGTCCCGTGTTATGAACATAAATAGTATTTTTTAGTTTTGAGGATTCACGTTTCGCCTACCCGCTGCCACTGCATTATACAAATATTATATTTCCTTCATATCCCCCCGCAGGTGGGGATTGGGGATACTGGGATAGGCGAGCATGTAAATAAAAATAAACGAGCTTTTCCTCGTCTGCGTACGTGTACGTGTCCAAAGTTACCCCGTTGTTACTTTGATCGCCCACGTAGGCCTATTAATATTTCATGATTGAGGTGTTCTGTTTCAATATTTGCGGAAATATAAAGAAATGTTTACGGCCAGATCGAGTTTCTTATTGACGTCTTTAGGACGTTTATCGTAGTGTCGAATATCGGAGAATAAAAAAATAATATTGTCACGATGATTTGGAAAACGATGTTGGTGTGACATTAAACGGTATTTGGGATCAGTTCATCTGTTCTGCTGATTCAATCATTCTCGATTCTTGATACTATTACTGACTAGGTAGTTACGCACTGTTAACTTTTCAAATTTAGAACTGATCACATGTTTTTCACATACTTTTTAAATGTGAAAAATTTAAAAAGAATTTTTTCAAATCCAAATAAGCGATTAAGTAGGTACCTGATGTAATATATTCTATAACAAGACAATTATTTTTATTCTATATTTGAAATATGCTTACATATGGCTTACTTTTGCACATTACTTATTTTCTTTATTATCTTCTATGCAATCACATCCGTGATTTTACACGTGTAACAAGTAACCACTGAAATAATAACAGGTACTAGTAGTTTTGCGAACAGTAGAAAAAAAGTAAGTTTCCAATTTTTTTCTTATTAAATAAATCAGAACCAAAATTTCTTTGAAATCATATTTAAATACCTACTTGCGTCATTAACTATAAGTTTTATGCAATCTTTTTAAAAAAATTCACTAAATTATACAATCTGTTCAAAGAAATGTCTCTCTCTCATTGACAATTCTTTTTTCAAACTTATTGTTATTGTAATCTCGTTATTAAGGGTTAAAAAAGGACTTCGCCAAACTCAAGTCAATAATTTTCCTGTACCTACTTATGAGTGTAACATTGAATAAATTGAAACTGGTGTGTGTGTTTTACCCATGGAACTGTGGTATCCATACACTTAGGTTTTACCATACGTTTTTTAAATTCTATTTTGAAAAAGTGTAATATTTTTGATTCTGTGGGAACAAAATATCACAGATTTCATATTATCATGCCAAGAAATGTTAAATTCCGCGATTTTTTACCTGTAGTTAACAACTATAGCAATGTTATTGGTAACTACTAATCATTTTACTAGTACCTATTTCAAATCTTGGCATGAGTAAATAAAATTAATTTAGTATATTTTTAAAGATTTTAATTTTAATAAATGTATACTACCAGTTAAAAACCCGCTCCGCGGATTTTTTCTGTCAATGTCTATAAGTTTATCAATATCGTATAGTTTGTCACAAAAATTAAAGATAGTTATAACAAAGTTGACTGAAATAATAAATTATTACATATTGATTAATTGTACCCCTGTATATGAATAAAAGGAGGGTAATTGTGCGATGAGATTAGCAGTCGGTTTAATTAAAAGGTGTTAATTTTACTCCAACTGGTGGTAATTCTTTACCTACAAAATTTACAGTATCTAATAAAGTTCAAAGTTAGATTATCTCACTTTCATCAGAAGAGTAAAAATATAAAGGTAAATTATTGCAATATAGCGTCGCTGAGGTGATATCTCACAAAAGCGGCGCTATGCAAATTGTCCAATAAATAAATTAATATAATGTTTACATTTAATTGTGTACATATGCATTGATATACAACGGAAATAGATAAAATAATGTTATCCGATTAAACTTTATTTTATTAAAAAACAAATAACTTTGTTAACGTCACTTTATTATATACAACCAATACACGTTTCGTGAACGAAGTTCATCTCATTAGGAGTAAGTATACACCGAAGTCAAAAATTAAATAAAGATTAAAATTGGAAAGAAGAAGTGAAAGGAGGGGGGGAGGGGTAAGAGTAGGCTGGGTTTATAAGAATTAGGAATTACAATATCGTTAGACGGGAAAGACCAGTTAAGTGGGAAAATATTTAAAAGAGAGTTTATAAAAAAATTCTTGTTAATTATATCTGCTTTTATATTAACATGTTTTCTAATTTCTAAAATTTCAGAATTATTTATTTGCGATTCTTTATATCCTGTGTGAAGTATTTTAAGACCTGACAAAAACAAATAGCATATAACCATAAAACAATATATTCATAAGACAAATAGCATTTAATAACGGTTATTCTAATAAATTGATAGCTGAAATACTAAATAGAAAAAAATTTGACATTTTAGAAATTAGAAAATATGTCAATATAAAATCAGATTTAATTAAAAAGCAAAAAAAACTATAAATAATTATGAAAAATGCCATTACAAAGTGATAAGATTCCAGAAGAAATCTTCTTATTAAACGCTTGTTAACGGTCAAGTTATTTTGCACAACTATGTGTATTGTGAGCTGCATATTTAAATATTCGCGCCAGTCATTTGGTTCGTTCTTATACCGCCAGAGGGGCAGAGTGGTCGAATTTTGCCCGCAGACCCCCTATTCGGGATTTACCCGAAACATACGATTTGAATTCGACCAATCAGAGTGCCTAGACCGTCCAGATGCTAGCGTAATAATACTATCAGACTAGACCGTCCAGACGCTAGCGTAATAATACTATCAGATTTTATTTGCACCTCGTGCCAGAGAGCTTTATTCTTTAAGTACTGCCTTGTTAAGAGACAACCGTTAAAACTTATCCTCATTTAGTGTTCAAATCTGAAAAGCCAGAAACTTACCAATATTACTCTTTCGAACCTTCTTCCCATTCCTGCTCCCCATAAATACCCCGAATTGGGATTACTCAGTCCCACTAGATTTGTTTCGATTATTATCTCAAAAGATAACTAGGTACCTGCTTATTAACTCAAAAGATAACTAGGTACATGCTTATTAACTCAAAAGATAACTAGGTACCTGCTTATTATATTTAGCCGATTGTCGAGTGATGACAGTAGATTATATCATATTTTATATACTGTATAACTACCACGGATTCTTCAACAACAAATTAATTAGAAAATGAAAAAAAGATAGAAAAGAAAAATGTCACGGGACCGTTATAATTAAAGGTCAAAATCATTAGGTTCTCATGGGGTAATAGAGCCGGACCCTGAATTTTGCTGCTTCCTGAAAAGGCGCCCAATTTTTTTGTTACCAACACGGAAACGGGTAAAACTGTTAATTCCCCACCACAGACATAGGAATTAATAGACGAGAAGATAATGGCGAGGGGTAAAATCAACTATTGAAGAACGAAGGGAGTAAGGCTGACTGTGATTCGTCAATAAATCAATCTGACAGTAAATAGGCATCTCGCATTATAATATCACCATTTACTTCTTAAAAGTAAAATCTGCTTTTGAATGAATAGACATTTTAACATGGGAGCGCAAATTACTCGCCACGTTATGAACAAATTTGCGAAGTCCAAATTCGGCAAAAAAATTCGGTTCTATTTTCAGAGTCGAATATTTCGTTTAAGTACCTATTTAGTTAAGACACTTTTATAAATGTTCATAATTTACTTCCGAGCAACCAACCAGCTTTGTGTTTCGCGTCCAGACGTTTCTCGATGTGATAGTATATGTTTCTAAAACTGATCTATATTATACGATGTGAATATGCTTAAAATAAAGTAAAATAATGCTTATATATGGAATGTAATACGACAATTGGGTTTATTCTCTTTTTCAAATCTATTTTTACAAGTTTTCAAAGTACAAGTCAACATTTTGCCGTGTTATTTCGTAAAATGAACCGATGATGCCTCGACCATAGTTCGCACAAGAATGATGACGTCACGTTTTCAAATTTCACTTGAGGCCATACGCGAGCACAGCCGGCTCCAATGGAACCGGTATGGGGAGTGGGGATAATACGCTTTTAATCACTTAGGGCAGGTCTACTAATATTCATATGTCTATGTTCCCCACTCATTTTGATGGAGAGCGGTAAGCTGCTAGGCTTGCAGTCTAGAGGTCGCGGGTTCTAATCCAAGTAGGGTTTTTTTCCACACGATTTATGCTAAATATAGAAAATAATACATTTATATTTTAAGTACTTCGTTATGGAGTGTAGGGTAATTGAAATATTCCCATGGTGAGAAATCATAATCAAGATCTGAACATTGCTTACATGGCTTTAGTTAAATTTAGTGATCAGTTCTGAATAACCAGGCACTCTCAACCTTCTCCGTCCGTTTATCTTCCACCCCTTCTTCCTCATCTACCCTTCTCTTTTCCCCTCCCCCGCTTCCTTCAATCTCACAACATCTTTAAAAATCACCCACAACCAGAAAATGCAGACAGTGTGGATTTTTGTGTAGTGCATTTTTTGTTAATAATAATGTATTCGATGTGAACTGATACTTTATAAATATATGTTTTAGTACAAAATAAAACGAAAACAGAGGTGTACTCGAACACTAATTTTTAACGTTTTTAAAACACAATTCTATTTTAAAAAGATAAAAATTGATCCGTTTTGGCACTCATCAAGATTTTGCACCCCCTAGTCCTGACCCTAAACCCATATTAAGAGATTTCTGGAACTGAAAACTCTCGAAGTTCATTCCACAATCTTTTCTGTTTGTGCCAAAGTTTTGAACCAAAATACCGACCAAGTAAACAATGATGATGGGGTTTGTAAAAGTCGAAGTTCACTGTGTATTGTTATGACGCAGGTACTAATATTCAATACTTACCTACAGTATATTATTATTGAGACATCGAGAGAATTGCTAATGGCATTGCTCGCCGCATCGGAATATTAGGTTTCATGACGTCATTATTTGCGCATAATTCTAAAATTTTATCGGGTTATTGATGTTTCGAGTAGTAAAGTGCTTATGTTTTTTTTAACCGGCCTCGAATATTTTTGGCGAAGTTTTGGATAATATCAATTGCCCTTCGGTTGACTTTTAAACAAAATTTTACTTACCATTTTGGCAGGAAAGCTTTGATGCTACACATACATAATGCTTATCTGAAAGTCGCATTACGAGTTTGAACGTACCATTGAAAACATTATAGGCAAACACATTTAGATTGAAAACGGTGATATTGCAGAAAATTAAACTTCTTGTCTTCGGACCCAGAGGTTGCGGGCTCGAAACCAATATTTGGAAAAACAATTTTATTTGGGTTGTTTATTATAAAGATGGTGCCTGGAAGCTAGTGGTACAATAGGGAAACTGCTAAATCTGCATAACATTTGGAGTCGATTATGCGGCATACTCTTTTTATTGAAGCTTTCATTTTTAAATCGAGGCTGAAGTTTGACCGATTTTTCTAATTTGACCATATAATGGGTAAATTTATGATAATGACAAATTTAATCCATTGTGGTTTAATTCATGGTCAAATTTGAAAAAAATCGGAAGCTTAATGTTAACTAGAAGCTTTTTATTGTGTTTTAAAATGCTTCGAACCTTTAAGCACAATATCCACCGTTAACGAAGCTAAGCTAGTACTAACTTAGCTGAGTAGTTTTCATACTTTCGTTTCTACCACAAGTGTGTATGAAGATATGAAAAAACTCGTTACGATGCAAGCTAAGATAAACTAAGTTAGTACTAGGTTAGCTTCGTTCGCAGTGGATACTACGCTTTAGACCCGGTTCCAACATTGATGTATTGTATCTCTAAGGGTTCCAATACTTTCTTAACCCTAAATTTTCCGAAAAAAAGTTATACATGAAAATAGTATTTTTGTGTTCTCCGTGTGATGTGGCTTCTGCCAGTTTTCCGCCTCGGGTACCACTAGTTCCGGACACCGGATACAGTGCTATACAATTAATTGATAGGTATAGGTACTTTCCACACGGAGAAAACTTACTGATTTAAAATACTTCTAATTTATTAAGAATCTCTTTAATTTATTCGAAATCCAGTTAAAAACGGGATTGCAGGCTTTTTACGAATGAATTAATAGGTCGGTAAAACACGAATGAAAACACGTGTTCATAAAATATCGTCTTTATATATTATCAGGACATGCACACTTGTTCCGATATATTAGGAATGCTCTAAAAGTTAAATGAGATACGGCCTGCAATCCCGTTTTTAACCGGATTTAAATAAATCAGCAATTCAATTTTCTCCGTGCATCATCCATCGCTTCCCCCACTTCTTTCAGTTTCGTGATATTCCAGATATTCGCGGTAAATGGAGATACCTCAAATCCTTTGGCTACGGGTAGATGTATGTTCCTATACATAGTTTGCACGTATGCATCAATATTTTTATTGTCAACTACATTTTTTTTATCTAATTTTAATGCTTTCTATTATGTTATAAAACTGACCTTAAATTATAAAAATTCTCAAAATAAATCTATTTATGTCGGACTACGGAGTTTGTTTTATCACATCCTCAATACCTTTGGTCGAAGAATCTTTCCCTCAACCAAATAATAAATGCCAAACGAAGAGTATTTATTAAGGACTTGGAACGACTTTGGAAGATTTTTGATAACGTTATGCATACCCTTAAGAATGCATTAAAGGCGGATGGCTGCAATGATTAGACCAATAAATTGCTTTAATATCTCTCCGCGGGGTGACTACTTTTTATAATGACGACATAAATACGAAAGGTTGTGGGGGCAACGAATTTTGATGGGTCGATTCAATGGAGTCATTCGAAATCACGTAAAACACGAAAAGTATCTTTGAATAAAGTACACTGGGTTAAGTTACCTATGCATGTATCAATTGTAAGTTACCTATGCATGTATCAATTGTAAATTAGATGTGCCCTAAGTTTTTTTTTAATTTTCTTAAACTAAAAAAACTGATGTAAGAATCGTAAGTGATCTATACTCATTTTTGCACGAAACAATACATGCAAAATTTGATTCTCCGAACCTGTTAGAAATTATAATATTCAGAGCAAAAGTAATAGTTCATGAAGAACTATTTCGTTCCAATTTTACGTCTAACTCGTCCATACAGAGACTTCACAGCCTTGTTAATAAATATTGATCTGTGGATATGTTTAAATCAGGATTACTGAAATACAAAGTTGAAATTAATGAGTTCTAGGCAGTTACTTGAATAATTCATACACGATTTCCATTGCCTTTAATTTTATTATTTTCAATATATTCTCATTGTACTAGTAATATCAATTCTATCACGTCGGCTATATTATTGTTTTAAACAAATTATACGCATTATTTTTGTTTTGGGAATTTTGTTAAATAATATATAAATTGGGAACTGGTGAATTCATACCGACCGAGTGGGATTGACCTTACTCTTAACTGACAAAACCCAAGTAGGTACGTATGACGTCACGCGCATGCTTAGAAATTTGGTGGGCTTTGAAAATTATTTTAACATTGAAGTCAAAATTTTTTGTAAAAACATATTGTTATTTAAGTTAGAAGGTGAGCTTTCTTACAATTGTCTGGAATTTATTATGCATCTACATTCATTATTATTATTTCATATACAATACGGATATCCTCCTGTGTATACTATACCTATCTATGATTTCATATGTCACTTTTATTGAAACCTTTTTTGGTTTAGAAAAAAAAAAAAAAACAAATATATATTTATAGTACTGAAGATGTTTACCTATAATATTATTATGCCAGCGTCTGGACGGTCTGGGCCCTCTGATTGGTCGAATTCAAATAGTATGTTTCGGGTAAATTCCGCTAACTTGAAAATTAAGACCCGATTTCATACTAAAACCAGATTTCTTCAAAAGCATCGTTTCTGCTCATATACTTTTTTGATAATATCGAAGAAAATATGTTTTAGAAAGTTCACAATACATTGGATTAATTACATTACAGTAAAAATTATCCACAATTACGTTTTATATATTTGACGTCTGTCAACAATCAAACATTCTAAGGTTCCTTAAAAATGTCAATCCCTCCTTTACCGACCGCTGGAGTAGTTTCCCTATTGGCCGACAGAGCGCATAATAGCGATATACAAATACGTACAGTTTCATTTATTCAAACAACGGTCATTATTTACGTGAAACTACCGTTTTAATACGCATTTACAAATAAAACAAACATTTGATTCAACTTAATGACCGTAAACAACAACTCTTTGCATGTGCGATTTTGAAAAATATTGATATTTAATATTATTTACGTAAATAATAATTTCGCACTATTTTGACAGAACACCGATATGATATACGCGGAAGTATAGGCACTGCCAACCAATAAAATAACATGATACACAATCGGAAGATAGAACTAATCTGACATGTACTTATATATAAAATAAAACAATCATTTTGCGAGGTATAAATATTTATATAGTATATATTAAGGTATTATTCGGAATCGCTGGACAAGGATATTACGAAATATTTTTAAATAAGTCCTTCTGATTTACCTTAATTAATATAAAAGGAATCTGAATGTATTTGGGAATTTTTTTATTTTATTTTTAATGTTTAATTACGTAAAATGAAAATTCGCTTTCGTTGGATGACAGCCGGAATAATTTCTATTGATGACATTTTCCTTTTTTGGTATTCCTGATATGAGTGGCTAGAATTTTTACCATTTATGCAAATACTACGTATGTGTAGGGTTGCCAGATGATAATTTGATAAAGGAGGGCAGATGGGTCCAAAAAGGAGGATTTTCTGTAAAAAAAAGAAGGACATTCAAAAATTAAACGAATTTATTATATTATTTTATTTTATTTTAATCATATTTAGCTGAACTGCCAATTTTGGAAAGAAGTTCTTGGTTTTTTAACAAATAATTATAAAAATCTTCACATTTCATGTTTTTGAAGTTGTATGGAGTAAGAATTAAAGATTTAACTGACTACACACTTAGTATATTTCTCTCTTTGCTCCACTGAGTATTAATCAGTGAAAAAACTCTTTCCAAATTTGCGTTATGTGCGCTTAGGTATATAAAAATAAAACTCGCAGATCTTGAGCGGTTCTAAGAAAAATTCAATGTTTTTGACACTTTGAAGTAGATTTACCACTGCTCGTGCAATTTCAAATCATAATATGCTTCATCTTCATCTGATTTTGATTTAAGAAATGAAATCAAGTTACGTAGTTCGTAGCTACGTGTCTTTCTAAAGCAATAGTGCCCTTGTTGTCCACATCCACATGACGGTCGTAAACAGAACATTTTTGGCGTCAAAGTCGTCTCGCCCGCTGGTAAAACACGGGTATTTGGCTTTTTTTTATTAATATTTCGGATATTTAGCAAAAAGAAGGACTTACAGTATGTAAGGGAGGACGGGAGGAAAAAACATGGAAAAGAAGGACATGTCCTCCTTTTGGATACCATCTGGCAACCCTAGGTAGGTGGTACTATTTTAGCCAAGCTCGAAAAATAAAATAAAGGTATTTAGGTTAGTTTTACAAATAAGGAAATATTTTAAAAAGGTTATAATAGGTTAGGATAGGTTAGTTTAGGATAGGTTAGGTTGAGTTATACTGGGTTAGGTTAGGTTAGGTTGGATTAGTATAGTTTATAGGTTAGGTTAATTTTTTTGTTGGATTATTATAGGTTAGGATAAGTAAGGTTATGTTAAGTTAGGTAAGGTTAGTTTGGGTTATTATGGGTTAGGTTAGGTTGGGGTTATTATAGGTTAGGTTAGGATATAGGTTAGGTTGGAATTTTATAGGTTAGGTTAGGTTAGGATAGGTTAGGTTAGGATTGGTTCGGTTAGGATAGGTTGGGTTAGGTTTGATTGGATTATTATAGGTTAGGTTAAGATATAGGTTAGGTAAGGTTGGATTATTATAGGTGAGGTTAGGTTAGGTCAGGTTAGATTATTATAGGTTAGGATAGGATATAGGTAAGGTTAGGTTAGGTTGGATTATTATAGGTTAGGTTAGGACATAGGTTAGGTTGGATTATTGTAGGTTAGGCTGGATTATATAATATATTATTACACTAATAATAATTGGAAAATACAAGTTGTGTCGCTTTTGTGAAAAATCACGTCAAGAGCACTGTACAAATATTATTTCATGATCCCTAATATAGACCAAAACTAGTTCAGAGATAACCGATGGAAACGTCTCGTCGGCGTGTCTGATGTGCCTAAACTAAGGTCAATTTTTACTTACTTCGGGTGCAAATAATAAATCCAAATAATATTAATTCTTTCATGAACGGAAAATCAATTCATTTCCCAGTGGTAGGTAGATTTTTTTCAATATAGTTTTGGTGAATGAATACCATTCAGAACCGAAACTTTACTTTAAATGGATAAGTGTTTGGTGATCAGATCTGAATAGTCAGGTACTTCTTACCAAACTTCATTTTCATCATCTCCTTTCCTCACTTACATCCTTTGACCTCAAAATATAGTACCTTAATATGTTTTAAATAATTGATTATTTTTGGATATTAATTTATGTTATTTTTGATCAATGCTCATCTAGATACCTACATAATTCTCCGAGCTGTTCATTGTCCTTCTTACAGCTTACACATTTTGAAGATATACTGAGGGATGGAACTAGATTCCTCAATAACCCATTGTTCCTCATTGATCTTCATGGTGCTCATCGAAATAAACCTCATCTCTATAATAGTAAAGCAGAGCTCTCCAAACTTTGAAAAATGGACGATTTGGTTTGTAAAAAAATCACGATCCAGTAGATAGGAAGAGAAAAATTATTCTGATATTATCTGAAGTCGATTTTTCGATATTTCACGTAGAGACCTTCTTCTTGTTTGAAGGTCAAGTGTGCAACATTTCGTCGACCTCTGAATAAAACTGTAGATTTGTATCAAATCAAATGCACGACGCCCGCCCGGCGCGGTATATACATAGCTTCAGAATATTCGAACATTTCTGTACATTTTTAATTGTTTAGTTAATTATCAGTACGAAGTGGAATTCAGGGTTTGTTTCTAAGACGATTATATACTTTGTAGCTACTATGATGCTATATTTTCAGTTGTGGATCAAAGAACTATAACATTTGCTCCACAGGAAAATATTTTGACTTCTATCATAAATCTTGATAAGAGAACATTATAAATAATGCAAGTAATTCACAGTGTCATTTTCTACCACCTTGATGAGGTGCCGAGAAACAGAATAGAAAGGTTGATTGCTCTAATAGCAGGGATTTTTTTTTAATTCCCTCTAAATCCTTAAAACAATATGATACTGTATCACATACATGTAATGTTATGCAAATGACCGCCGACTATACTAGCGCCATCTGCTTTGAGCTTTTCAGATTACCTGCCATTGACAATAGGAGTGTAGAGACAACATTTTTGAATAACCAGGTTCTTCATCTCCTTCACCACCTACATTTCTTCTCTTTACCAATCGCCGTCCCTTTCACACCACAACACAAAAAGAATATATTTCACGGATTGTCACCCTACTCCGTGCAGCTTTGCACGGAATTTTAAATGGCGTACCTACTTGCGACTTAGAGTAGTATCAGAAAGAAGTCGGCGATACTCGGTTTCACACTAAAATTGTTTATAGCACACTTCCTTTGGTTCTATGATCCGTGGGTATACCGTAGTCTTACTGACGTTGGGAAATTGGGATTGGGCGATACCATATTTAAAAGTAAAAGTAAAAAAACGGATCGGTTTGCCCTTTTTACGTCCCACAGTTTGTTGGTCTCTGCCCAGCAGATTTACCGGGGTTCTTTATGAATAGGTGGTCTCTGGCAAGCTTTGGTAGGACTCCATTGACTTTTCTAGGCTTTTCTATTGGCGGAAGTAAGCCGGCGTATTATTAGAAAAGAGTTATTGAATGTTGCATTGTGCGTAAAGGCGAACAATATTACCGGCCGACCAGAATGAGCAGGAGACAGGAATTAGGTACCAAGTTACCTACCTATGTAATACATATTTTTAAAGGATGAGTGGTTTTATATGAGATTATACCATTTTGTGCAAAATAAATGTTACGTTGTGTGAATTTAGGAGTTAACGTATTGCGCTTTCTCCCACTTTGTGTCGGACAGTATTGAAGTGTCCATAATTAGGAGAGCTTTGCAGTTACCATAATCAGATAAGATCCTTGCAGTGTCTACTGTCAGGATAGTCGTGGCTCATCTGTCCTGACACGGAGGAGGAAGCGTAAGACGGCTTAAAACACAAAAGTCAAACAACAAAACACTATTGGCCATGAGTCCGCGAATCTTGAATCATATCCGTAATAAATTTGTCGTATAAAATAAAATAAACACAAAAATAAAAACTTTCTGCGGAGTGACATTGATGTCCTTTGGGAAGGTCCGACTCTCTGCAACTCGCTTGCACAGTGCGAATGCAAAAGTTAAAATCGGAACTGCTTCGTATGTGTGAAAGCAAGTTAATTAGTTTATAAATTGTTAAATTTTTTAATAGTAAACTTAAAAATAGACTAATATTTTTTGTTTTTTTTTCGTTTTAACTGCTTCTAAGTTCAATTTATGTAGTATTCTTTTATTTTCACTAAATTCTTACTACATTGCGCCAATGTAATATTATGATGTACGAGTACCTTAACTGCTACTTACCAAATATTCAACACTGCCGCCATAGATGGAATCACAGTATCCTCCCTGAGAGTCTCAAGGGCGATGCTGTGTTTCTACATATGACGGTATAACAACAAGTTATCTAAAACATGTGAACACCGCTGCACAGGTTCTGAGGTGTTCACCAAACACTACAGATGACACATTATTAACATTTATGTATTACTGGTACTTATTTTGTAACTGTATTTACATGCATAGAAATGAATACGAAAAAATATATTTTAAAATTGACACATGATAATTAATAAAGGCAGTAGATACAAACATAATAATAGTCGATTGTTCTTAAACGGCCAAACTTCCTAGTTGGAAAGTCAAAACTTTCTTAAAATTGTCATAATCTATTTCTGTAGGTACTATACAATATTTTATCCATTAACTCTAGTTAGTATTCACGTACGGACATGTCTGACCGAGTATGACATCAAAGGGCATTTCTGTGTGTTTGGATACTGTGGATGGATCTGTCCGGCAGACGAGCACACACAAATGAACGTGGCCCGGACCGTGACGTCATGTTCGCCCGTGAATACTAGGCTTTAGAATTCCACGCTATCCGCTTACTTAAGAATGCGGTGTAAATATTAGGAGCCGCGTAAAATGAAAATCAGTGAAAAACTTGACCTTACGCCAGGTTTAATAAATAATAATTATTGGCACTAATAAAAATCTCAAGGGCGCTGCTTCAGTCCCTTGGCTCTTTGGCTCCTTGACAAGTCGGCACCCGGAGAGGACTGCTTCAATTGCGCCTTCAATTGCGCCTGTATAGGACCGGCTCTGAATGTACCTGTGATGGCTCCCAAGCCACATTCATAAGATGTCCATAGCCCATACTGTCCACGACCAGAGGGATAGCGTGAATGATAATTATAAAAAAAATTAAAAAGTAAGTAAGTAGTAATAAGTAAATAACAATAATAAATGTATTAAAATAGATGAATAGTAATAGGTAATCCATAAATAGTATAAATAAAGCCGCTATTTAAATGAAGATAAATATTGTTTTAATAATATCGCGGTACAATAGTTTGGGATGAACATTTCGAACAAGACTTCCGTGGAAGCATTAGACAGAACAATGTGCGATTTGCGCAGCAAAAACTCACCTAAGGGTGGATGTACAATGTTGTTCTCCGATGACTTCTGTCAAATCTTACCGGTTGTAACGAGAGATAAACGTGCTGATGAAATTAATGCTACATTAAAAATATCTTACCTTTTGCAATGTGTAAAAAAATTGGCACTTGAAACTAACATAAGAGTTTGGTTGACATGAAAATAGACTTCAGAGTTGTTGTGCAAAATTGGTAATGGGCAGCTACCACAAGACAACAACTGCAATTTCCAGTAAAAATGACCTTTTCAATGACCATTAATAAGTCACAGAGTCAAACATTCAATGTTTCAGGTTTAGATTTGAGCGTTGAGTGTTTTCACATGGACAACTATATGTAGCCCTTTTGCGTATAACTTCTAATCAAAATCTATTTGTGCTGTCTAATGTGAACATTGTACATGGAGACATTCTATTTACTGGCAGTGTAGTCTGATTCGATATAAAACATTGATATTTATATCTAATATAATCTAATATAGTCGCTCAATCGGTAAGCTGTGTAAAAAATGTATGTTTAAAATAAAATATTAATAATAAAAACAAAGGGCACTTTTTAAAGTTAATTTGTTGCTTAATGCACTATTTTGAACTATAAACTGTCAATGTTAAAGCACCAAAATATGGATAGGATAGTTCGTGTGTCTAAATTATTCGGACACTTATGACGCCACGTGACACATTGCACCCGTGCAAAGCCGCTAGTAAGTATTGTATAAGAATTAAATAATAACTGTTAAATAAAAGTAATTCCTGTAGTAGGTTTATATCTAAGTATTAAGCCTGTGACAGACCTCGCTATATTCTCGTGGCTTGGCCTGTTTCAGCATATCGCTCGCCATACGTTCCATGGGATTGTATGGCGAGCGATATGCTGAAATAGGCCAAGACGTGATGCGTATAGCGTAATCTGTCAGCCCTATCATTGGCAGTAATAATCTTAAATTATATGCGGAATGACTTACGTATTTAAATAGATTTTGTATCGAAAATGAAGGCTTTATTAGGTATAAATAATTAATCATGGGATCCCACATAATTTATACCAATTATTTTCTAATTAAATTTCGAATACATAAATTTCAGTCAGTGTCTTCCCTACGCCTACCGATATAATACATAAATTTGCCTCGTTTGACGGAAACATTTATTTAAAAAATAAATTCCTACCTAAAAGAGATTTCAGTGAATAAACACAATGAATTGTGTTCATTTACTGATATCTAATTATGATATTTAATTGTATATGATATTTATAATTGTACGCGCCGTTATAATAATAATTATTCAATGGAGAGTGAATAATTTTTAAGAGAATAGTTTGAATATATCGGTAAAACTACATATATACTAGATTAGTCCCATGATATTTGACAATCCATTGTGCCCATTGACTGTCCATTTCCACACTACTTCATCGTTTAAATTACTATCGAAAGAGACAAAAATAGTTCTTGATTGATACCTCCGAGAATAAGGAATTCCGGTCAATTTTTAAATTTTTTACGGATGTCGATTATCGACGACACCGTTTTGGTGTGCCGAGCTGTCCTCCGCCCGGTGCTGTCCCCGTGTAGTATGGTAAAACAAAGTTTTTGCACATGGAAATATGTACGACTCGTTTGCGCTTGCGCGGGAGTATTGTACAAGAATATAGCTTAAATAATGACATGGTGGGAATTATGATTGGGGCGTACTTTCGTGTAAGTTATGTGAAGACTGAAGACAAGCAGTGCAGCAGCACAAATGTGCATACCGAGTCTAGACCTCTGGGTATTGGCGAAGGCTAATATAAGAATCTTGTATTTTATTCTATAAAGATAACCGTCAAATGAATACTAAATTTTCTTACTGCAACAAGTTAAGAATAGTAATATATAATCAATATTGGCGAATTGTAGCGCCCTTCATGGCAGCCGGACGCGTCATGCCGTCATCCAACAGCTTTGTGTGTTTTTTAGTATTTTCAAGGGAAATGAGGCACCATCCCTTTGAAATTATTTGTAAAATCAGTCAATCAACATTTTAAATTAACTTACCAATTAGTAATCAGAACTTTATAGTAATGTATTAGAGTGCAGTGTGTTAAAAATGAATAATCGAAAATTGTGCTAAAAAATATTCGAAATTCACTGAAGTTGAACTTGCGACGAGAATCGGTAACCGTAGATACGCCAGATGTTTTCAACAGAATTCTTGAAATTTCTGAAGGCCCTAACAAGTGGCCAGGGTAATTTACTATCCCGACCGTCGCCTTTTATTGCGGGCAAATTGCACCACTAACACAATCGCCAGGAACAAGATTACATGGAGGTGAATGATGGACTTGCCGAACGTCACAGTGGTTCTGCCAAGGTCTGTTATCTATGTGAGGATACTGTGTCAGCGCTTAATTAGCAGCAGACACATACCTGGACGGATGACAAACCTCGTACTGGCACTGTTGGTGGACGCGGTGCACTCTCTCGCTGCAGCAGCTGGTCCAGTTCCCTCACCACCTAGGATTCTTGCTGCAGAGTCTCCATCTTCGTGTCACCTGTTTCTGCACTTCATCACCTGTTCCTGTACTTCATTTTATTTAACTTAATTTCAATTTATTTTTGTAAAATTTATATTTTTTCGTAATACCTGCATCAACTGTAAAGCGCCCCTGAGGTGATATCTCACAAAAGCGGCGCTATAAAAATTGTTAAATAAATAAATAAATAAATAAATTGTCGGATTAAACATACCTTCGTAGAATACTGCGTGCATAATGCCAATCTCGTGCATCCGATATCTATGTTTGAAGCGGTCAAGTTAAACCACTGTCTGTGAGGGTTATTCTGAAATACGTACTCGTGCAATAAGAGGATTTTGATATAACTTCCCCCGATCATAATCCCCCCGCCACCCACCTCTCTCTCACTGCCACCCGCACCCGCCCATTGCCCCGCCCACCCTCCTGCCCAACCCCACCCGCCCTGGTCACCCGGGGTCACAGAAACATGACAGGAGCATGTTTTCCTAACCCCTCGATTAAGCTGTAATGTCGGTAATAGACAAATACGACATAAGCGCTGTAATAACCACATTTTTGTGATTAATAATACAATTTTGACGTTTGAATTTTGACGTCTTTTGAAATCTAAAAATAGTATTTAATTGCATGATCTCAAAATAAAATTATTCGCAAAAACCTAACACCGTACCAAACATATTTTTCATAGATATTCTTTTGCCTGCGTTCCGTAGTTTCACACACTAGTGTATATATTGCTGGTTTTACGCAAATGGGTACATGAGGTTATGAGAGAGGTACCGTGGCACACGCAATTGTCGCCACGAAAATAATATAATACGATGAATTGATAAATTGCTCACCTGCTTCAATTGCACATGAGTATTGTACGAGACCGGTCCTGTTTACAGATGTTTTAATTTTCATTCGACTAGATATTTTGTTAAATGTGTGTATATATATTTTTTTCCTTTTTAAAAGAAAGACAAACAATCCCGGCTTAAGAATAACCTGACTATGTTTGAAATCTTCTACTACTACCACATAAAGCGGAAAATGTTGCTTGTGTTGTGATGGAGGACTTGGCCAGCCGAGGAATTGAACACACTACGCCCGGGTGGGACCCGAAAGCGATAGATCATAATAGTTACTAAATAGTGAATTAACATACAGTCTTGTGTCATCGAAGCTTGTGTAGTTTCGATGACTTTATTTGGAGAAGCACAATATCATGCTTAGTCTCGTAAACCTTTGTAATCATTTTATGAAGATCGTAAAACAAATTCTCCGTAAAATATTTTGAGAATTAATTAAAATTTTCAACAAAAATAATTCTAAAACTCAAAGTTTAAACGATTGTCATTCATCATATTACAAAAAGATATAATCTGAATAGTAAAGCTAACTTAAGTCAGTTTTCAATTCAAAATTTCAAGCACTCCTTAGCTATCGCTCTCTAATCAAATAGATCACTTTAGAAAATCTCAAATGCAGTTCCAGTGTAACCAATGCGGTTGATCATTGTTTGCACTGTAGTTACACTTAACGTATTAGGCTCTATTTACATGGATTATACGCCGCTAAGCGTTGAATTAACAAAACAATAACTTTATGAACAAAATAACTATAATAATGGTTTATGCATGTCATGTCTGGTTGTAAAACGAGCATTGATTTTCTGTTAATTAATTGGGGGATGCCTTCCTTAAAAGTGTGTATAATTGAAATTTAAATAATTGAATAAGCCTTCGATAAGCCGAAGAGTTATCGAAGGATCAATTTTGATAGCGAAATAATTGATTGAATTAACATATTAAATTACCATTTGTCGAATTGTCAAGAAGTTCAAATCAGGATTGAACAGTGGACATTGGCCGCATTAGATCATTGAACCAAATAAGAGGGTGTTTATTGACTTGTAAGTTGTAAGTTTCAATGCCACATTATTGGATCAGATACACATTGGGAGGCTGGGATTAGAATTATCTCAGTGGCTGGATGCTCTACGTCCACATTCTACAAGTTTGGATTGGTTGGCCATTATCTCGAACTTACCAGGGGGTGAGTGGGAACACTAATGTTCTGGTCGCCGAGAAGACGATTCATGTAGAAATGTCATAATATATTGTCTTAGAATTTTAGATAGAATGAAGAGATGTTTTCTTAAAAAGCAACCATTCTGTTGTTTGATATAAATATTATTAAATGAAACAAACTTTTATTTTAACAACTAATTCATCGGTTAAAAATTACAATTACTTTAATTGTATTTTCTGAATTTATTAATCTATGTAGGGGGTATTGCACAAACTTCTGGAGGTGATTCTACACGATGGTAGAACTTAAAAAAGATAAATAGCCGAAATTTTCGAAAACCCGTTTATTTTTTCCAATACAAAAATATGTTTTTCTCTAAACTCAAATATTATTTTCTCCATACAAACAGTTCAACTTTTGATTAAAACAAAGGAATTTAGAAGAAAGTTATTTTGTTTTTTATTTTTCATGTCATTCCCCGGACACCCTGTATAATATTTCAACGCTATATGTTATATAACATTACATTAATTTAGTATGAAGTGCAAGCCAACTTGTAAACTCATTCGTAGGTTTCAAACATAGAATAAAGAAGAACACTAAAAGTGCCTTCCATACAAATTTGAATAGAAACGAATGATCCATTTCGCCCAAACAGCCCAGCTCATTTACAGTCACCTGACGTCGTAGATCTCCTTCTAAGAATCCGTCAAATTTGCCATCTACCGTATTCAGATTTATTTTGATAACAATATATAATGACGAAATGCGAAAATGTGTGAATTTTTATAAATACTTGTTCCTACATCGTTACAATATATTGGCGTTGAACTAAAAGTTTGTCGGGAAACCTGTCAATTCATTCCTTAAGGGCCTGAAGAAAATTTTGAAGAGATTTATTTTAATACATTTTTTATCAGATTATTTTTTCTCCGTCTACGTTTTCCTAAAAAAGAAATAATAAAAGTTTGTTTACTTTCATTATATGAGTAATAGCCTCTTTTTTCCCTAATTTCCACATAATTTCTCACAAGAAGTGATGTTGAAAGCATTCATATCAAGATGTTAATCATCTTTAAAATCTAATATGATTTAAGATTTTCACGACCAAAAGAATTACCGTGATTTATTTTAGGGGTATTTTTTGCCGTGTTGCCCTTCTACCTTTTTTAGCCAAGGTTTCATAGAGTATTCGGTATCCATCATCACTGTAAATGTCACTGCAATTATGGACACTGTAACGCTTTGCAAAACGGTGGCTAAAGAAGGAGGACGCGTAACAAGGCATAATAACCCAAAAATAAATTACAGTAATCTTTAATATCTTTTTCTTCATACATTTTTTTAGTCTCATGGTTTCATAAACATTAAAATTATAGGTATAAGTCAGAATGCTTACGTGTAGGATTAACTTCAAACGAGATTCGTGAATATATCATCACAGTAAATGTACACTATTAGTAAGTTTAGACAAAAGGGCACTAGGTGTAAAGCATCACTAAAACGAGCCTTATAAATTTTGTTGAAGTGAAACTTCTTTACGCGCGTTATGCATTTTCGAGGACCGGAGTAAAACCGACTCATGACCGTCACGAAAAACCGTGATCATTTCGCTATAGGAGCCTAGCTTATATTATACAGGGTGTCCGGAAACTCGTAGTACAAGCGGGAAACTGGTGAATCTACATCACATTTGGAGTCGATTTTGTAGAATATTTTATTTTATTATTATCAACGAGGAGTACACGTTGTATACGCGGTTCTCGTCGCGCGAGATACCTCTCCTCGCGGTCTAGAGGCAGAGCGTTCGACATTAGTTATGCAGGACCCGGGTTCGAATCAAATATTTTTATAACTTTTAATTTTTTTTTATCACATGCTACTTATAAATATGTCAATATTAGGAATCTAGTTAAACTTTCATTTGTTAACAACACGCCTATAAATAAATTTATGCTTTTTAAAACTATAATGTACAGCATTCTGAATAATATTAATATGAAATGAAAAGAGAGAGAGAAGAATACTAAAAGTTTCACTTCCGTCGTGCGTAGGCTTGCCAAACACTGTATTTAAAAAAAATTAATATCGAAAAATTATTTAACTATTTAAAAGTGATGAAAAAATAGTTTAACTAGGTTAAGATATTATTTTCACTCAATTAATTTAAGTAGATACCTATCTTTATAATTTATTTACTTTAGTAGCCAATACCAAGTTTTGTATAAGTTTGCGCAGCTACTTATTATATCAGTTTTGTTATTTTGACAGAGCCATGTTTAGATGATTTTCATCATTCGTTGATGCATTAGAATCGTCTCCCAAGTCTAGAGAACGTTATAACAGGAAGCAAGTATGGAACTTATATGTAAGTTTAGTGTCAACTGCGTCCATGGAAGGTGGAGATCACACACACACGGAGGTGTAAATTGTATTGTTACACGCACAAACGTTAGGGGGCTGGCGCTGGAGTGCGGTACAGGCGGTGTGATGTTGCCCGCACGCCGCTGAGGAATTAAATAAATAATAACGGGACCGTGTCTACGATGGCAGACAGGTAGATAGTAGATGGGCATTAAATAAACCAGGGTTGGCAAATATTTCTTACATTTTCTAACCGTCAACGAAGTCTGACCGTTGAAGAAAGTTGAAGTAAACAAAATTTAAAAAGAGTTTTTAATCTTTGAATTCTTCGGCAATAAAAGATTTTTGGAATCATCAGAGTAAAGATAAGTGGCAATTTAAAAACACAGACCGCCACGGAAGGAATGCTCAAATTTATAAGAAAAATGTCGTCCGTTACGAAGGTTACCTTTCAATATCTAAATTTATACGAAATGTATATTATTAAAATAGAAAATAAAACATTTTTTAACTTATTTCCACTTTTTTATTTTACCACTACCGGTTTCATCCTATTATGGACATCTTCACCTGAAGATGTCCATAATAGGATGAAACCGGTAGTGGTAAAATAAAAAAGTGGAAATAAATTAAAAAATGTTTTATTTTCTATTTTAATAATATATAATTCCACCAAGTATAACAGTATAATAAATAAAGTCACGAAATGTATATATTTTTTTTAACTCAGCGCAGTGTAGTCTCGTTTTAACTCAACCATTTGGCATTTCACCTACCCAAAATTTTACTACTTAATACTTCATTTCTTACCTCCACAGACAACACTATTATGGTTAAATCCTTTATCCTTTCCCTAATTTTTTTAAAGTATGTATATAAACCAGCATGCTTACCTTGCAATCAATATCTTTATATTTTTCACGAAATTTAATGATTTTTATAGAAATATTTATACCAAGTATATCGCTGCTAAGAAATACCGCCAAGAAAACCTAGTAAGACAATATATGAAAAAAAAATATCAGTCGGTAGGTATTATGAAAAACTGGTTTACTCGATTTTAAAAATTTCGTCAAGATCTAAAACAAAGTTGATCAGGATCAAGTGCTTTGATGGGTGAGTGTGGCATTTTGCACTTTTTGAATTTTGGTTAAAATATCAGTTTTTGGCTTAGAGTATAAATAACGTTAAATTTTAAGAAACGATGTGTACATATTATCAAATTATGAGATCTTATACATTTGCTAAAAGCATGGCAACAATTTAGTTTGTCCCATGATTATTGTCATCATGTACACAGTTCTGAAGATCCCGTTGGCCGTTGACACCCCTCGCAGTAGTTCGTCCCGTATTCCGGCCGTGAAAGTTTGCAGCCCAAGAAGGGACCGAGGGGACCCTCCCAATTAGTCGGGCTTACACATTATCCAAGGGTAAATCGTCGGATTAGGGCCTAGGATTTCTAATTTAATAATAACATAACGTGCCTCCACGGCTACAATTAGACTATCGCTATTGGCGCATATTATTCAGGGCTGTCATGAACTACATAACCTTAATCATAATAATTTATAACCAAATTGGATAGGTTTTCTCATTTGATTCACCGTGCAACATCAAAGAATGCAACACCTTTTTCTCAAAATACTCGAACGGTGAACTTTATAGAGCTTTCTATTTATTTATTTTTTAGGCAAAAGCAACTATTTTCATATTGTCTTTTTTATCATGAGTCATGGAGTTTTTGAATATTTATTTAATTGTAAAAAAAATAAAGTTAAGCCAAATCATCGTTTGGTTTTCTAAATGCCAATTAAGATATATTTATATAAATAATTCACCAACCTAAAAATGTCACTATTATGGACAGTGAAAAAAAATGTGTAAATTAATACTCTATCATGAGAGTATGTTCATAACAGTAGTAAAATGACACGTTTTTGATGGTGGTATGGATCTTTTGGAATCGACTTACTTTTGCTAGGTTTGTCGAGTGTTGATCGCATCCCCTCGATCACATTTCTTCAACGACTCGCTTACCCCTCTTGTATTTCTTGAGGGTGGTAATCCGTACAGTATCATGTAGGGTTGCTGGAAACTGGAGAGACAGATTTAAAAAAAAAACAACTGATTTACCGACTGCGTCCATTTACCATGCACAAGTACATCAAAGAAAATTTCAGTTATGTGATGTTTCAATTTAAATGTTAATCAGAATGACATGAATGATGCATTATTTACTTGTCTACTGAAACCTCCAAGTTTTGTGTTATTGTATATTGTGTTAGATATCAAGAGATATGTTATTCAGCAGCACCATTCTCATGTGTCATGCTGAAAATGAATAAAACGTTTTTCAAGTGTAAAATTAGCGGTACAACAGATTTTATTTTTCTAGACCAGAGGTTACCAAAGTGGTCTATATAGACCCCCAGGGGTCAATATCGGCTTGCTGGGGTCTATGTCAGCGAGAAAAAAATTTGGGGGTCCACGAAATTTAAATGGGGGTACATACGAGCGGACTCCCATTTACCTTAAGTCAACATTTAAGAGTTCCGTAGATGACACAATACACCTAACACAAATAACACAGTTTGCGTAATACTTATAATAGACTGAGAAATCACTTATTTGATATTTGTATTTTTATATTTCGTAAAGTTGTTTATTGAGGTATATAAATAAAACTATACGTTCCTTTTCTCGTCAGTATTAATACATTGAAGCAAAACATTGCACATCGGAAGCCGCGAATTTTCCTAGATTCCCAACTTGTTTTTGATAAACGTTCAGGGTAATAATGACGTTCAACATTTAAATGTACTTCACACAGACTTCAAAACTAAGTTTGAGGACATTTTGACTGTGGAAGTGGAACGTTGAAGAATCGGATATCATATGACAAGAAGAACTGATCGGAATAAGCGCTAACAAATAACTTAAGGGGCAGTTCTGTAGGGCTAGCTACAGAAAGAAATTCCCGTTGATTATCCTGCTCCATTTTCATTTGGTGTAATACCTCACAAGGGTGCCCCTGTCTGCACAATGTAAAGACAGAGGAACTATACCGCCACCCGGTTGTTGGACAGGCAAGGGAAGGGAATCTTCTTAGGAAAAAGATAAATGACTATCACATGGGACGTTAATAGTTTTAGGAAAATTCAATATTCGGCAGGCAGGGGGTCTACGGAAAAAAATATATTTGAAAGTGGTCTACGGGGCAAAAAAGTTTGGGAACCTCTGTTCTAGACAATGCATTTGTAACTTCCCGAAATGTTCATTTAGAATGATTTTAGTATTTGCTAGGGTAAATTCGACCCTAGATCCGTCCAATATACTGGGGCCGCGAGTTCAATACGTTTTTAGACGCCTTCTGTTCTTACATCTTACTTACGAATTTATTTTAGGGTATTCTCTATTATTGTCGTTTTAAGATTAAGTACGCAATACTTAGATTTTCTGGTTTAACATCAGCAATATGAGAAAATACATGGTAATGTTTATTTTGCAGCCCTGCCAGGGCTATACTCACATCTTGAGGGAAGTGTCGGTTAAGATTTCAGGATTATTGCGGTGTTTAGCACGACAGAAATTAAGCCAAAGTGTGTAGACCATCGAGTATAGTGTCTTCAAAATTTGGTCTCAAAACGAATAGTTTTCTGAAAGTGAATATAATAAACTAAAAATTCTATGGAAAGGAATAATAAATTGGAAAACCTTACATAACGATATACGTTGGATAAATGAATGAAAATGTGAAAACTGACATCAAATTAACCACTGTTTTCTTGTATTCATCGTTTTTGAAAACAAGGAAAAAGTCGATTTGGAAAGATTGATTTTACTGTAGGTACGCTTGAATGCTTTTTTGGACACTAACATCTTGTTAATCAATGAATTAATTTAGAAATAAAACAGCAATTATGGTATCACAGCGCAGATCCGTGAAAAATCATAGTATATTCTGAATTCTTGACAAATCAGATCAAATCTTGAAAATGGTAATCAAAAGATTCTCTGTTAAAATATCACATTAAAGGTATATATATATACTTTATGGCTTGTCTGAATTCTTTACGTAATCAGTTCCAATTTTGAAAACGACACTTAAATTTATAGAATAATAATAATTGGACAATTTTTATAGCTCCGCTTATGTGAGTTATCACCTCAGGGACGCTATTCGAGTTCATTACATCAGTTACGTAGAACACACAGACGACCGACATGAGTAGGTATTTTTGAATAAAAGTATTATTGAAAACATTTCGACAAAAATAAATAAACTTATTTTTACTGCGTCCAAAGAAATAAGCCACATGCATTGATAAATAATAATAATAATACATGATATAATAAGCTGCTGAGAATTGAATACCATTTTGTTCTTACAAAAATTGATTTTTAAATCAGTTCTTCCTTTCCTCTTCGATTTGTTGCATGTCGAGAGATAATGGTCTTCCTTTGTAAAGCTGGGTTTATCCCCTTCCATTCTTTCTGCGCCTCTGCTCTCCTGGTCGTCTTTTAAAGGTCCTTCCTAGCCTAGAATAAAACATAATACTACTTATCGGTCAGTGGAGTAATGGGCGAGATATGTTTAGTGTTATAAAAGGCTACTCGTCACAGAAAATCATGTATACTCAGGAACTGATGCCAATTGAATATACATTTTTTTCTTTGTTTCTTTATTTTTATTTTTACAAAACTTCATATTTTTTAAAGAATTTTATTTTATTTTATGATATACACTACTTAATTTAATTTGTTAATATTATTTCTAATTTTTAAGAAGTGAATTGCATATTATTTCAAATATGCTTAACTTATACGTTTTGTAACTTTACTTATTTTATTAATGAAAACCATGTACTTGCTTTACCATTGTTAAAGTTACATATACCTAGTTAATACAACAGTTAACAATACCTACAACTGTAATACTTACATTAAATGTATTTCACGTAAAATCCCACCAGGGCGTAAATAAATAAAAAAATATAAAACCAAGTCGTTCATTTTCTTATGCAACTGATAATTTATTTGGATGTAGTTGTTTTAAAAAAGTAGGCGAGTTGAAGACACAAAATCAAAACGAAGGCGGCGCCGTTGTGAAAAATTACTTCATGGTTTGTTGATTTAAGGATTTTAGATAGATAGTAATTTGTGAATGCGGGTATTTTGTTATCAGTACAAACAAAATTGCAAAAGCGTAACGAAATGAAGAATTAACTTTTAAAAACATTTATTTGATTTTATTTCTAAATGTTTTCATGATTTATATTTTTAGAAGAAAGAAGCTTTTGTGATTTTGTTGGTTTTGCAACAGCAAAGAAGTATTTCCAAGGAAAGATCGGTGAAACGTTATAAAAACACTAATTAAAATCAGTATAAAACGACAGTTAAAAACAGTTATATGTGATTCTAATCAATACTGGTTGAAAAATAATAACGTGAGATGGGCCATGAACAAGTGACGTCAACATCGTTTACCCAAATCGCGCCTAGGCACAGCTTCACCACGCCATTGTTTCAACCCATACACAAAACGCATAATTTTCATTGGCTCCACTGTTTTGATAGTCCGTGCAGTTTGGTCGTAGCTCGGCAACAGTCAGCATGCTCAATCGTTTCTCCCTTTGTTTCAGTTTTATATGGTGGCATGCCACAGTATCTGTCGACCCTTGGAGAGAAATAGGATGATGGTCGGTCAATTGCAAAAAAATGAAAGACATATTTCGATGTCAAAGCGAATAGAATTGAAGACTTTTTCCCACAGTGCGATGCGGGCGAAATTGACTGAGTGTAGCAATTTGACGTGGGCGTAGATTTATTAAGGTCCACACGATCTCCGTCAAAATATATAAGAGAAAGAATCCGGAGGCAAATAGCTGCGGACACTCAGGCTCCAATGATGCTGGTCACGTGGCCGCTTTAGCTGGACCCGTAGCCGAAATATGCCCTTGGGATGCTGCGTTATCCCGCTGCCATAATGGAAAAGTTTCAACACAACTGGAAGGAAGAAATACCGAAACAAATAGACAAGCGGATAAGACGGACGATAATGATTTTATTAAATGGGTCAAACGTCGCGATAAAGACATATTCGTCGGGTTTTTTTACATTGGACAAACTTTTATTTACGCAAATACATTTTTCAATATAGACGTGATTATTAAGGTTTTCAATTCCAGAGGCACTATTTTAATAGTAGATTTGATGCGCACATGTTTTTTTTAGTCGCCAAAAACAATAATAATTCTTAAGTTGTTTATCCCTCGTTATACATTTTGATTTACAATAACGTGAATCTTGGCTGAAATCGAACTAATCTAACTAACTAACTAACTAACCATCACGCCGTTTCCCCGAAAGGGTAGGCAGAGAGAAAGGACCGCCAAACAACTCGGTCATGGCACACACTTCTTGCCTCATTCACATTCATACATAATCTTCTTTTATTCTGACTCTTGACATGGCCCGACTCAAGTATCCGATTCACTTAATCATGTCTTTCTCGGGCGTCCCCGGCTTCTGCTACCATTCTCATTTGCTTTATATATTCTCCTCACACTACCTGCTTAGCTCATTCGTTCTATATGCCTAAACCATCTAAGCGTCCCTTTATTAATCTTACTCATTACGCTTACATCAGCCTTACACTCTTTGTGGAACTACACATTTCTCACACGATAAAACATGGTTTAACCAGACATACGCCTGAGGGATCTCATTTCTACAGCATTCAGTCTACTTTCTTCCTTTCTCAGCCAGTTCCATGCCTCACTTCCGTACATCAGGGTAGGTACCAGCACTCTATTATGGACTACTAACTTCGCTTCTTTGGACAATTGGACTTGATAAAATACAATGCGTCGACCTCAAAGGTATTTATTAATATATATACTATGGTAAAATGTTTCTAGAGAAAACAAATTGGCTGTTGAAAGTAAAAATTTCGAAAGAAAATGGTCCAACTCCGGTAATTAATTCCAAACATTATGAATATTTTAATCACTAGAGTTGGGCGATCTGGCCGATGGCGATGTCTAGAAGTTCGGCAAACATCTTTATCCCCTAAACTGCTGAGCGTTAAATTAACCAACAATCACTTGACACGAAAAAACAAAGTAGAGCTGTAAAAGTAAGTTTCGGAGCATCTCACAAAGTCCCCTAAGTGAGTTTACATCACTTTTAAGTAAGAACCGATACCGGTGGATACTACCAACTTCTCTAGATCACTACCTGCCTCCCCTAGGTGGTATCACGTTAACTTGACTTGAGAAATTCACTTAAAATATTAATACGTAGTGCATTATGCAAGAATCTTACAGTTCCGTCCCACGTCCCTGCAATGAGGGACTAAGTGTCTCGCATCGTATTATTAATTTTCGTCTTCCTGACACGTTCTAGTTGGCGTTAAAATAGTTTCATCATTGTCGCAGCATCTTGAATGATGTCAGATTTGTATACTGGCTCCTAAGGCATTCGATTGTACAATATGCTACAAAATATTTAACTATGGCCCAATTGTGTCGCAGAAATTCACGTGTAATAAAGTCATCAAACGGTTTTTCAGCTCCTTTTTTGGTATTTTAAAGGTACCCGTTAAATGCCAATAATATGTGCGTTTTTGCTTTCTATCAAATTGTAAAAAATCTGACAAGCTTAAAAAAATGATAATTATCGTCTTCTGTTGATGACAATTTTTTCAAAAGCTGAAACGGACTTGCGTGTCAAACACAAAATGGCGAGGAATTCAAGTGTTGCGTTCATCAAATTAAAAATAAATGTGCTATTTTCCAAAACCAATTTATATAAGGTGATGTAATGCAAATTAATTCAAAATCATTGGGTGAAGATGAGAAGAACGCGTATTTACCCTTGCTTTAATCTAGCATTTGTTTGATATTACTTTTTTGTAAGCTTAAAAAAATGAGAATAATAAAGTATCACGCGCAAAAAAATGCTTTGAAGTGTAAAATCTCGTGTAAAAGTGTTTTCGGGCATGGTTTTATTGTATAATGTGGCAAAACAAGTCATTTCCATTGAGATCGGAAAACATATCAATACTTGTGTCTGAGCTTAAACTAAAACAAAAATAAAATAAAACGGGCAATTTTGCGATGATTTTTCTTGCAGAAATCAAAACTGGCTTCCGGTGTATGCGTGAATTTCAACATTATCGCCATCAGCCTAAAGGGTGAATTCTGAAATTCAATTCAATTCCGAATGTAACACGCTGAGGCAGATTGTAAAACGCAAAATTAGATATATCTACATTGAATTATTTTTTTAAGAAATAAAAGTAAAATAAAAGACCAATGGCAATGTATTAACAACGTCTTAAACTTAATTTAAAAGCGGTGTTTATTCTTAGTTCTTGTTTACTCTCTACGCCCGTAGCAGAACCGACAAACCACCGTAAACCCCAATATCTCACTAGTAATAAATGTTACTCCGTTGTCTTAGCCGAGTCAATGTATCAGCGGGTGCCGAAATAAAGATAAACATCCTTATTTACCCTTATCCGAGGAAGGTTTATGGGGTTTTGAGATTAAATCGATTCTTGATATCAACTGGGCATTAGTGGTTCTAATTCATTTTATATTAAATAATTAAAGTTAATTAAGAGGCAAACTATTCATCGTCAAATCAAATCACTTGAATTTATGGACCAAAGCTTTAGTTTAATCTATAGATTAATTTTATTAATTAATACTCCTTCTAAGAATTAATTAATGCTGGCTCTAAGAAAAAATTCGACAGTAGCGAAGAAAACTGAAAAATGTAACGTGCTGGTGAAATTGTACACTGAAGCCAAAATACTTTTTAGATATCTTAAATGAGTGGGATTGAAGACATAATTCCAAATTGAAAGAAAAACGATTGTATTAATATTTTGGACTCTGACCAGGTTTTGCTTGAACCCAATATTCATCTGAGTTAGATATGATTTGAGGTTTTCACTGCCAAAAGTATTAAATTAACATCTTAATTGTTTAATACATGCTCTGGTGGAAAATTCTCTCCTAATCTTCGAAATTAATTTAAATGGTTTTAGCAACTGAATAGCCAGGTAGTTCCTAATTGGCCTTCTTCCATCCCATTTTCCGTCCGCATCACAAAGGGGTATTTTTACAAACTATAAATAACGGTAAAATATGGAATATTCTAAGTTTTTTCCGATAATGATTATAGTTATTTATTTAAAAAACGATCTAAAACCGCACATTCCGAAACGGTTCCAACTGGCTACATCGTCATTAAGACGTCTGTCACCAACGTCGCCCGGCGTGACGTCAATGGAGCCAAATTAAGGAATAAAATGAACATGTTGTTTTGGCGGCAAATCGAAGACGCCACATTTTAAATCGTAGCAGAAAACCTCAACGTCAACAATAAAATACTTTCAATATCGTAATTTTATTAGATAATAAAAATTACTCCACTGGCTATCAGCAGATTTAGATTTTACGTTACTAAAATGGTTCTTATATTTAAAATAATCGCACAAACTAAAATGTTACATCATACAACTACATAATTTAATAATATCGACACTAAGTAATTTATTTACATAGATACTCGCTTGTACTTAGATTGCATGCAGTCGGTTATACTTAGAAATGTACGAAGAAATGGCTGATGCAGGTATGTAGAAACAAAAAAAAACTTGAATATCACACCCCTTATAAAAATATTAGCGTAAAATGTAGTATTTCGTTACACATTCTTATTGTTTATGTGAGCACATCATTACTCTATTTTCGTCAAGAATCCTAATATGTAAAACACCATTCAGTCATACATAATTAATAAAATTAAAAAACACAACAGTCATAATATTTATTCTAAGTAAATTGGTTGCTTTATAAGACGATTATTTAATAATGTTTAGTTTTCCGTTTTCCCTAAGAAGGTTTACCTCATAATAAGGCTCCGAGTTTTAGCACCGTTAGCGATTGGTGGGGTGGGGTTGAAGGAACGTACAGAACATAGAGTATAGCCAAAACCACGTCAAGCCAAGCCAGGATACTGAATCGAATTGGCCCCTTATTTTTAGAATACATCGCTTATAACCTAATATAGGATAATTTTATAGAAATAAGAAGCCGATTTGATTTAGTGTCCTGGCCTGGGTTGAGGTGGGTTTTGCTACAGCGCAAAGGCTCTACAGACGGCTGCTTCGTGTAATTTATTGCATTTATTTGCAGATTCTGAAGCAGGAAATGGTGGAAGCAGTAAATAGCTACTTCCCGAATCAACCGAATAAAAACATGTACAGCGACAAGATAGAAACAATTACAGATGGAAGTGAAAGATTTATTAAGATAATGTAATTTCGGAGGCGAATGGAAAGCTGAACGATTGAGGGAAGCGTTTCGTCGCATTTTGCTAGAAAGATAAAAATAAACAAAACTTCTTCAAGGTTTATTGCCCCGCGGCAGAATGGCTAAATCCTTTGCTATAGGTCTATGCACTGGAAAGATTACCGTTTAAGATTCTTTCTTTAACGGCGAACAAGTCGGTGGTCAAAAGCGATCCAGCTGTTCACAGATGATATTTGCAGAATGAGAACTACTTTAATGATTTTATCTACCCTAGTTATTGAGTAACTCTGAAAAGCCAGGTTATTCTTAACCTTCCTCCACTGTAAAGGAAGGCTAGTTTTTTTCTTCCCCCATTTAAATTCGATTTCGGCACCTGCTAGTTACTTGTAAACCATTTAAATTAAGATAGACGACTCAAAAAAAAACTAATCGCATTAGGTAAATAATGTCAACGTTTACAATAAAGTTATTTGAACATTATTTTTTCCAATAAATACTTCATGTAAAATCTGATAGTATTAATACTCTTGCGTCTGGACGATGTAGGCCCTCTGATTGGTCAAATTTAAATAGTCTGTTTCGGTTAAATTCCGCTAACTTGAAAATTAAGACACGATTTCATACTAAAATAGGATCGCCTCATAATAATACGAGATTTCTTCAAAAGCATCGTTTCTGCTCATATAATTTTTGGATAATATCGAAGAAAATATGTTTAAGAAAGTTCATAATCCATTGGATTAATTACATTACAATGAAAATTATCCACAGTTACGTGATTATGTTTGACGTTTATAAAAAAATCACGCGTTTCTTCAATGGCCGATACGCACGGCTGCGCACGGCTATAGATTGCCGACAGAGCGAACCTCTGGCGGTTTAAAAACGAACCAAATGAATGGCGCGAATATTTAAATATGCAGCTCACAATATTTGACTACTTACGATTAACAACCTTTTACTAAGAAGATTTCTTCTGGAAGCTTATCACTTTGTAATGGCATTTTTCATTATTATTAATATTTTTTTTGTTTATTAATTATAACTGATTTTATATTGACATGTTTTCTAATTTCTAAAATTTCAAAATTATTTATTTGCGGTGCTTTATATCCTGAGTGAAGTATTTTAAGACCTGAATTTTTTATCGAAAGTGTGATCATTATTCAAAAGATGATTTGCAAACTAAGATTCACTATTTCCATTTAGAGCCCTGCGATATTCTTTTGTTCTGACTTCAAAGTTTCTATTGGTTCTACCTTTGTAAAAGAAATTACAATCATCCCAATTGAGTTTTTAAACTCCTGATTTTTTTGTTTGAATTTTGCTATCTTTATTATTAAGAATAAATTTCTTCATTGTTATTAGTGTAAAACGCCAGTTGAATAGTACCAGGATTGTTTTTATATATAATTTTAGAAGTATCGTTATCCACAAACAGAATTCTACGCCATTGTTTATTTCTATCTTTAGAAAGACCGTTTGAAGAGAATATGTTTAATTTTTTTATTTAGTATTTCAACTATCAATTTATTAGAATAACCGTTATTAAATGCTATTTGTCTTATGAATATATTGTTTTATGGTTATATGCTATTTGTTTTATTCAGGTCTTAAAATACTTCACTATAAATAATTTTGAAATTTTAGAAATGAGGAAACATGTTAATATAAAAGCAGATATAATTAACAAGAATTTTTTTATAAACTCTCTTTTAAATATTTTCCCACTCAACTGGTCTTTCCCGTCTAACGATATTGTAATTCCTAATTATTATAAACCCAGCCTACTCTTACCCCTCCCCCCTCCTTCCACTTTTTCTTTCCCAATTGCAATCTATATTTAATTTTTGACTTCGGTGTATACACAATAAAATGTAAACATTGTATTTATTCATTTATTGGACAATTTGCATAGCGCCGCTTTTGTGAGATATCACCTCAGGGGCGTTATATTGTAATAATCTACCTTTATATATAGATTTTTACTCTCCTGATGATGTTGTATATATAATCTAACTTTAAACTTTATTAGATACAGTAACAGTTGTAGGTAAAGAATTTCCACCAGTTGGAGTAAAATTAACACCTTTTAATCAAACCGACTGCTAATCTCATCGCAAAATTCCCCTCCTTTTATTCATAAACACGGGTACAATTAATCAATATGTAATAATCTATTATTTAAGTCAACTTTGTTATAACTATCTTTAATTGTGACAAACTAAACGATATTGATTCAACTTATAGACATTGACGGTTGTAACACATATTTAAGCACTGCAAGTCTCCTATTAGCTAATTATATTAGGTACCTAAGATAACAGTTAATATCAGTTGTAGACATGTAGTCAATAAAAGTGTTTCATTTGAAATAATCCATCACAAATACGTAAAATTTCATTTATTCAAACAACTGTCATTCTTATTATGCGTAAATTTAGCATGTTATTATTAATTAACTCCTTCCTGTTCCGTGTTTTAACAATATATGTATATACTCACCCTCTCTCTGTGAATTTCCTAATATCTATCTATTAAATGTAACTGTTGTTAATATTACTTAAAATGGGCGAAGCCCAACGTAGAGCCGCCCGCAGGGCCTAGCAGAAAAAAACCCGCGGAGCGGGTTTTTAACTGCTAGTTTTACATGATTATGGAAAATTCATAGAAAAAATGTGTAATGCTGATTTATTTAAAGCGTTAAAAACGGGTCTGAAAGTCGCTTCTTGATAAAGTGTTAGTAAATTCATAAATATATTGGAGATGCAAAATTTTTTGGATTTTTATGAACACGTGTTCGGACATCGTGACAAAACACTGGTATTTTATAATTTAGATCAAAACTATAAACTCACTTTTTCAGACACTCATTTCCATAAACCCGTAATTCTATCCATATATTTCTTTTTTTTTCATTTTTTATACCGTAACTGTTACATTATCTAGCGATTCCGTTCATTCAATTTTGCTATTGACTTGCTTACCAATGGACAATGAACAATATCAGCAGGAACGTAACAAGTCAATCGGTTTAATTTTTGGCAGATGTATCATCTAAATGCGTTTAAGATCGACGATTGATTTAATTCATTAATTTCATTAATTTAGCATATATATCCACCTAACAATAAAAACACCCTAATATAATAGAACTTCCTCCTTCTTCTGGCGTTATTAAGATTAGATTGTTAATGTTAATTTCAGTTATAAGTTGCTAAATATGTAAATACTCGTATATATTATGTCATTAAGATAATAGTTGTGGGCCTTAGTCGTAAGTCACTAGATATAAGTCTTAGAGATAAGTCAGTAGTTCTAGTATTAACTATTTAAGAAATATATTTGTACAGCGCCCTTGAGGTGATTTCTCACGAAAACGGCGCTATATAAATTAGCCAAATATTATTATTATTATCAGGATACATGTCAATTCATGCTTTAATAGCACACAATCCAGTTTTTAACAGGAATACAAATAATTTGAAGAGATTCTTAATAAAATAGCAATATTTTTATAAGCAAGTTTTCTCCGTGTAGTGGATAAGTTTCCTATTTCTTCTGATTTGCTCGTGGAATGCTAAAGTAATATTACGAAAATTGAGAAATAATTCTTCTTAAAACTTCAAGGTTTTTGATAAAAATCCGCGAAAAAAGCAATTTTTGCAATCGTGTTTTAACCCTACGACAATCAGGATAGTTGAAGTAGAAGAAATAATCAGCAGTTCCTTCCGAAAAAAACATGTTCGCTTACAATAAAAAAAACGAGCTGGAAAAGCTTCAAATGATATTACTAATTTCATATCCAACATTTGTATTAGCTGTATAACGTAACACTCAATACCTCTAGTAGAACAATATAAGTAAATTTGTAATTTCTAAATATAAGTCTTAATTGCTGAATAATTTAGTAATGCTAATCTAAAATAAATCGACTTATCTATGTAACAGGAAATCTTTGTTCGGGTTCAACTAAAAACTCTCGAACTGTAAGCTTTATCATCATTAAATATGCACAACATTTTTCTAGGTCATTCCATTTTGTTTGCGCTGCATAATTTAAATTCCATTGCATGAAAAAAAGTATTTTCAAATCTCCGAGTTTAGTTTAAGTTTATTTCGTTACATAAAATTATATAGAGTAGAAGTCTCCGTGTGATGATTGAACAGACGTAAGTTGTCAAGAGCGGCAATCTGGTAAAATTTGAATGTTTTAATTTATGTATTTAAATTATTTCTCATCATCAGCCACTTTATATAAAATATTTAATTAAAAGCAGACTTTATTTTGACAGTGAGGAATCTAAAAATTCTTCCAGTTGTAAATCAATTTTGTAACCATTAAGTTATTTTCAACATCACATTCGTCTTCAAAACAATGTTCATGTAATTTGTTTTATATTGTACCCATTAGATATTAATATGGTTCTATCGTGAAATACATTTCATATAAATTTTACAGCAAATGCTACTGTAAGATGAATTGTATATTTCTAATTATTCTATAAATTATTCCCATCGAACAGAATTTTTCATTAAATCTTTAAGATTCTTTTTTGGATGAAAATTAATTTTAATAACTGTGCATAGATACAATATTTTCAAATATTTTTATACTTTTATCAAAGAATTATATTAAAAAATTCTGTGAATTCTTCTGGTCTCAATTAACGAATTATTTCTGTACCTGGCCACAAAAATGTTTAGTAAACAATATGAATATCTCTGTACAAAATAAAATGAAGGACATTTTTATTTAACATAAATAATGGACTTTAAATCTCTTTTCAAAGAGCGAAATATTTTTTTGCGGTAAAAAAATATAACAAAATAAACTGATTCAGAGATTTTTACAATACAAAAATATTTTCCCCATCTTTTGAATTCGCGGAATTTTATTCAGACTCTTTTATACAAAATACATTATTTTCAATAGAATTGATTTCTGATGTGAGAAAAAATATAAATCACAGTCATTCGCACATTTCTCCGTTCGGCTCAACATTTACATGTCTCCATTGCAGGAGGTGATTTACCAATTTCGTACGCGGCTCGTTCAATTTTCAGTCAGTCACCTGAAAAAATATACATTTTCAGTGGCGTTTACAGTTAACATTTACCATTTCATAAATCACGCTGCAAGATTTTACAGGGGAATCTTATCCCCTTCAATCCAGTATTCAGTTTCCTCGCGAATTCTCGCACAATGCGGTGTAGACATGTTACGTGTGAATGTACAGAATGGAACGAATAATAAATATCGACGATTTAATGCTTTGTTGCTCATATATATAAACGATAGATATTGTAACAAATTAATATATTTATATCATTTAAGAAGATGACACTACAAAATCTAAATGAAACATGAAGCAGAACACGACACAGAGAAATAAAAAGTTAACGGTCACAAGGCTTAACGACTTATTCCACATTAGCAGGACGCGTATAAATGCTGGTGTCAGGGATCCAAACAGAAGAATGTGCGAATCACAACCTCAAGGATTCTGACTTATTTTTTGATACACGCACTACTTTTAGTAGAAAAATGAAGACTGTTTTCCTACAAAGTTCAAAGTAAACATATATTTTTTAATTTTCTGTTTAACATTGTTTATCTATTCATATATATTTTTTTTGTTTTACCCTCTAAATTTTTTCAAAAATAATTTGTAAATTCTTATGCGAAGAAATGAAATGCGCAATATCCTTGCGCATTTCTTTCATATCTCTATCTGTAAAATAATATTCTTACGTATATATTTTTCCCCTATTAATAAGTCAAAATATTTGTATATGTTTTTAACTGCTGTTTAAGTTAATTCGTGAGAAATAGTTTGGATGCAGGTGAATTCTCTAGTTGATGTTTTGTATATTCTTGTCAATTGATATCTGTATCTGTTTTATCTCCTAAATAAAAAAAAATAATAATCGAACTCAGGATCTCTGTCTTACACAGCTGGACAGCGCCTCAACCAACTCGGGACATAATTATTTTAGGACATGTTTGTCGATCTCATATTTCAAATCCAAAATAAACAATAACATCTCCAAATATTTTTCCCATTTTCAATAATGCATATATCTACAACCTTCAAAAGTTATTCATAAAAAATAACATATTTATGTTCAATTGTTAAAATCAAGACACGACGCAAGAAACATAATGTGTTAATGTTCGGGTGAAGCCGGGACATACTACTACTAGTTTATTATATTAAATTATGTAGGACAATCAAACATGGTATTAACAATTTTGTTTTTTTAGGAAAACGATGTTAGGAGTTGGGTTTTGAACGGGTTCAAATATGAATTGCGTATGAGTCCCCATCCGTAATAATTCAACCTTTAGCCATGCAACCAACCACACACAACCTACAACCCACAACCCACAACCCACAACCCATAACCTATAACCTGAACCGCGAACTTCGCTCCAGAACTCAATAAAGTCCGACTTTTTTACTTTACACGAAGATTAATGTTCTCCCTAAGACAGTTCACTTAAACCGAAGAGTTAGTTTGGAATTCCACGCCTTTTATTTGATGAATTGATGCTGAATTAACTGTTTCAGATGTTACCTTGAACGAAGCTCGTCTAATGTCATTTCAGATGAATGATTCTGCAATTTGAAGGGATTTTAAAGATTCAGCCTGTCTGCTCACACATACGTTATTTTTTTTACTAAGTCTTTTAATTATTACCAGGTACATGATATTTTAATATCAATACATTCGAGGCACAAAAAAATTGGTCATGCCGTTGAGAACTCATTTGCAATCTTTCTACAGTTTATGAAATAGAGGGGAGAATTTAATATTTATTATCTGATTGTTGTTTTATCACTAACGACAGGAATATAAGCTTTTTGCAACACTTTTTTTACATATTTTGCCAATATTTCATTAACTTTTCTTCTCAAAATACTTTTTCGTTATTCAAGAATGATAAACCATTTTTCACCCACAAATGGTACTTTATAATATCACAATAAGTCAGTAAAATGTTGCATTTAAACTGTTTTGGTTCACCAAACACAGGTCACGAGGAATATATTCTCGTTGGGCATTTAAAGACAAAAATAAATGTGGCATCAAGAAATCGATGCGCGGGAAAGTTTTTGAGTTTTATGACCTTGGGTCTAAATGAAAAAAAATAATGTTTTAACGTTAGTTACTAGACAGAGTTGCAAGAGCGAGAATTAATATTTCAACACGTGGATCCATAAATAATAATAGTAAAATTATCTTCAATTGCTATTTGTGAAGATTTAGTAACATGTAAATTTTTTTTTAAATTTGAGATTAACCGCACCAATTAAAGATGTCATATATGGTCAAGGTTGAAAAATAAAGAGATTTTCAAAATTTGAAAATAAAAAAAAAATCGCTTTGACCTAAATATTCACGTCAGTTCGTATTCATTTTTAGGGTAGCAATTATTATGAAGACTTTCTTGTCATAAAAAATTACCAACTAAATGATTTGTTTCGTTAAACAGTTTTCTGGTTTGATTGAAAAACTTTTAAAAAACATTTCAAGTTTTCTTGTAAGCTGCTTTACCTAAGGAACATTAAAATAATACGCTCTAAAGGTTGTCGCCAAAGGCTTAACGTTTTACTTATACAGATACACTGGAGTTGCATTCACAGAAGAGAGAGATCTTCCTTGAAAAACGGCAGGTAAGATAACCATGGTGTCACATTCTAGTGCAGTGATGAGCAACCTATTTGATCGGAGGGCCAATTTATCAATTTTCAATTTATTCGCCGGCCGTAGGGGGTACGGAAAACAAAGCTTGACATGGTTAACTTTGCAGTCGGTGGTATTGAAAAACTATTTATATTTTCAAAGATCGTATTTTTTAAAATAAAACAATCAGAACTCAAGATTTGTTTATAAATTCTGTCGCTTTTACTATTCTGAAATAATGAAAAAATGCTTTAAATTTTGAGCGGCTGATTCAAAAAAGGCAAGAAAAGTTTTTTGCGAAAGCCGTATAATATAAAAAATAATATTTGATCGCACACGGAAATTCGAACGATTGCTATTAAGCAAGATATATCAAATCTCTCTTCTGTTATTTATATGTTTTCAAAAACATTAATTGGAATTACCTATGCTTTTAAAAAAAAACCATCGCAAAATATCAAGATAAAAAGACAACAAATCCCTTTTCCGTTAAACCCTTGGATCAGAAACCGTTTAAAAATGGGCTCGAGGGCCGCGTGTTTCTAATCACTGTCCTTGTGTTTAGTTTCATTGCATGATCATTTTACATATGTTTTATTATTTCAATGTTATTATTTGTTTCTATGATTTTAGTTCAGTTTAGTTTATTCAGCATGTGACTGCACCTTTGTAGTAGAATTTACTCAGCGTAAACGCAACCATAAGTGGTCAATTAGCTTAAATAATGCGAATCAAAGTTTGTATACCATTTCTACGGTTTTGTCAACGGTATAAATAACAGTACTCACGTTATTCTTCCTTTTTATCTACGAAAATAACAAGTAATAAATAAGCCACCTAACTGACGGTAAATAGAGTCAAGCCTCGCTATAAATTTTTTGTGTGTATCGATATATAAAAGTGTTAATTTCCAGAGTTTTTACCTACTGAGCATCAACCCACCTGTGTCAATCATCTTCGAATATAAATAATTTTCATCACAAGACCCAAGATTTATGATCTTGGACCAATAAAGGACTTTGGTCTTCGAACCAGATTTCTTGTTTGAAATCAGTGACACGGTGCACGAGCGGATTTCACAAGGATATTCAAACATCCAATTTAACAGACGACCTGTAAGTACGCAGCATCAAAGATAACACGACAGCGACGTTAACCAAAGTTATATCAGTCCTTACCCGTTCCCAATCCTATTATTATAATATCATTGTATCTACTGGTCCAAAAAGTATTTAATTAACAGTCAATCAATTTAAAATCTACCTAACCTAAAATGGCGGATGATGAGAAACCCTTATATGTATATATAAGATACTTAAAATACATGTAAATTTTTCCAGTTTGATTCCGAAATGAACACGAGTATCTTGCAATTCGAGAGTAAAAAGGAGCGATTGAAAAGTGTTCCCATTATGAAAAACCTCGAAAGACACGAGGCAAGCGGTTTCAGTGGCGAGGCTTAGCAATGCAGCGAATCCTTAATCTTGTGTAATGAGATGCCTTCCTACCTCCCGTCCCCTCCCTGCTCACCCTCTCGCCCACTGGAAGTATGGCATAAGGCTTTCACATTTTAATTTTCACAGTGTCGGAAACTCATCATTTTTCTTTTCATTCTTCCCGCTACGTTTTTCCGGCGCCAAGAATGTGTATAGGTTAATATTTATGTTCATTGGGTTTGGTGTAGCAATTTCTTCCACATCTGAGTAATAAATCACATATATTTAGTTATTATGAAACTTTAATTTTTTCCAAAAGCTCTAAAAAAATTGCTAAATTTTGTTGAATTATTTATTAGTTGATTTGTATAACGCAATGGGTTTTAAAACATTGCTTTAAATGTCTGGTATGTGTCAATCAGAAGGACCAAGTTCGAATTCCTTAAGGAATACCCTTTTCAGCAGAAACAATGTATTGTTGTAGATAAGCTCGGTAAATCTAACGTTTTTCCATTTAAAAAAACAGCAAAAAAATATATGTAGATAACTATCTAATTGCCTTCATTTTTCAAATAGTCTCGGAGTGCTTAATAAAGAAGTTATCTTTTTAATTTCTTACTTCATTGCAAATATCTTGAATGCAGCGCTATATATATATGATAAATTACCGCACATATTTTCAAGTTTGCAAAATCAGGTTTCCCAGGCGCTCCTATGTATAGAAATGCGAGGCAGAGAAAATTTTCTTTGACTTCAAAATGCATCTGAAAAATTTGATCAGATTTATGAAACTTTATATAAACAATAAATGCTTTCTTCTAAATAACATTCACTAGGATTTTTTTATGAAAGAGTAGTGAAAAAGGAAAATGTCATAATATCAAACCATGACTTATTTGAATGTAATGAGAGACTCAGAGGCTTAATCTCAAGATCTTTGGATTCTCAAGGCTGAAAAAATTACCCTCAATATTATAAGGGCAGAAAATATTTTTTATTTGTCTAATAAAAAGCTCTCAAACGGTGAGCCTTGGCGTCTACTGTCCAGCTTTTAAATCAGATTTTTCGTCCGAAGCAACTATTTACAGCTTCTAACATAATTTACATTACTAGCTTTGTTGGAATGAGCAGTAAACAAGAATTTTTCTTATGTTTAATTTATCTTAATTTTCATTGAAAAAATTGTAAAAAGCAGTGATATTTTAATTAATAAAAATGACTTTAACTGACTAATCTAAAACAAATGTACCTACAAAAATAATAAAATACATATTTGTTTTCCTAATTAAAATATTTATTGCATAAAACAAATTTTGCAGATTACTGTTTAACACAAGTTTCTTCGCAGGAGATTTAAAAATTGCTAATGATTTATTAGAACAAGTTATTTTTTTCGGTAAAATTATAATTTTACGTAACCCCGGTTATCAAACTGTAGCTAAAAGAATTCACTTAATTTCTCTCTCTAAGACTCTAAGCAAATTCATCTTTATGTCTAATGCCTTCATTGTGGATAACTTTAAAAGGAAACTGATACACTACCGTGTAGTGATTAGTTAATTCATATGTTGTTTGAAATGTGTATATAATTGATATGTTATTTCCAGCAACTTCTTAGGGTGGCTTAATCTTAAATAAGTAAATAGGAAGTTGCCATTGTTTGTTATTGTTGATGATTTTCAACCAACGTTTTATTTATTTAAATTTTATTCATTATAACTAATTTATCTTTTACGTGCTCTTATTTGTTAAAAATCCCGACTTATCCCTCGGCAGCAAAACAATGAAAAGTGCGATTAAGAGAATAGCATTTAATTTCACGGAAATATGAAATTCAAATTAAGACCGAACTAATTAAAGGAAAAATGCTCAATCATTTCGTGAAAAGAACGCCTCGGATAGAAGGTAATAAAACAACTAAAAATCACCGCCACCCTTAAGTTTCCAATCTTACGGAGTACGGTGACCATAAATTATGCATGAGTGGCGCCATTTACATAATCCGAATTAATATAGAAGCCCCGAAAGCGCAATGTTAAGTCAAACAAATAAAAAATTGCATCAAGCTCGTACTTCAAGAATTCCTATTCCATTGTTATTTGAAAGGACTGGGTTGCACAACCCGGATAAACTGTTCTTAGTTTCAGAACTTTAATTAATAAAGTTGATCTTTCTATGTCCAGGAAAACTATCAATAGTGAGAATCAAATTATTGGGGTAACTTTTTTAAAATTAATTATTTTTAACGATACTGTTTTAATTATGCAAAAAAATGAAAAGTTGACATAGTTATGTAACAACAAAACAGTCGGTCGTCAAAAAATTAGGGCTACAAAAGGTTGTCAAACCTCTCAAACCCTTTTACATCATCACAATAAATCGCAAAAATTGCTATACCCGCACAAGCGGCTGCTTTTGTTCATACACGGATATCTATTTTATGCTCTTTAGATTATTTTAGTACCGCTAGCAAGGTGCAGGAAATATGTTATTTTAGCTTTCTTTTGGGTTGTTTCACGAGGTGTTTTAAACTGTAGGATTCCTAAAGGCTTTCATTAAAAACTGTCTGAAATACTTTCACGCAAAGGATTCACAAGTTTTTTTTTCGTTTCAATGCTCCAAGAAAATAAAGAAAAACAGAGTTTCACTCAAAACAAGAGTTGAAACGAAAATGAAGAACGTCTTGTGTAAAGTTTAACAATCTGTACTGGCCAGCAAAATGTCCACTAAATAACTGCAATTGAGTGGTCTCGTTCACAACACCGCGCAGTTGCATCGTGCCGAGTAATTAAGGACGCCCGGTCACTCTAATTACAAGACACAAGGACTTAAGAGGAAGAATCTGGAGGAAGAAAAAAGCTCTCTGTGCCAGAGTGGGATGCCCGGGAAGAAGGGGATGGGGGAGGAACATCGTAGAGGGTTGGGGTGGTATTCCATGGAAACATAAAGACGAACTTTAATACAAATTTAATGAATAGAGGCTCGCGGCTGACTTTTTCCTTTTACACATACCATGCCTACGTCCCCGTTTTATAATCGATTAGTATTTTAGAGCGCAGCGTGACATAAGGGAAAAATTACTTTTAAAATACTTTTATATTTTAAACTAAAAGCAATGGAATTATTTACTACATATTTGTAATAAGCATTAACGCTGTGGCTCGCCATAATTTACAATAAAAATAAAGAAATTTGTTTTAGACCACTTTAATTTTAATTACACTCTACCGGTTTTGGAAGTACCCTTCTTTCGTCCGGAGAATAATAAAACTAACCTTTGATACAAAATATTAACAGATATATACAAATATATAAATTATATATATATATATAATTTGTGTGAGTGAATTTGTGTGGTCAACAAAAGGAGAGGGGTAATTGCGGGAAATCTGGCAATAACAGAGCGGTTTAATGGATTTTTTTTTGTGTTTCTTTTCATAAAAATTTAAATTATTACTTTTTTTTATTTTCTACAGCCACCATACTAGGCACATGCCCGTATTATGGTGGCCAATAATATAATAATATATTTAAAATGGGACTAAACGATAAATTAATGTGGTTATTCAAATTCCTTTTTACTAGCGTTATTATTTAAGGACTTTTAGATTTCAAGTGCATCTAAGTTATCTGATTATTACGGTTTTTATTTTATTATTACGGTGAAGAATTCTAACCCCTGTGTCCTTATTAAAAGAAGAGTGTAATTAAAATTAAAGTGGTCTAAAACAAGTTTATAAATTTTTATTGTGAATCATTAACTATTTAGCTATTTTTAGAAGATGTTAATGATACTTTTTCTTACAATACAACACATGTATATGTGAGTGCATAACATTAAAGTAATTTTAGTGGTCCATTAGAATATGTGCAAGCAAAGTTAATGTGTTACGCAATTAGTGAACAATATATACACTCATGAACTACCATGGCAGTCTTGCATTAGTTAAGGATACATAATTTTTAATTTACTACTTCAAAAATATATTCAATGATTAGTTACTAACCGGTTTCGCCACGATTACGATACATTTTTAAAAAAAGAAATCGTTAATCTTGTAACCAGTAGTATGGCGTTTCGTGCAATTTTTTTATCAGTTTATTGAATTTTTAAAATTCTACAAAATTTTAGAAATTATATTGTGAGCTGAAAATAATTGCATCATTGCATAACTGTCTTTTTTTAAAATGATATCTTGTCTTAAAACGACTTCTTCAATTATAACCAATTAAGTTCCATAATATATATTTTTTTTCTTGAGCGATTTTTTGTTTTGTATAATTTTTTAATGAATTTCGTTATTTATACTTTTTATATTTTGTCTTGTTACATATAAAAGTCACAAGAGGATTCAATAGTAGATTTTTTTATGGTACAAACTGGAAAAAACTGACGATATCTCCAAACAATATCAAATGTGAAAGTTTCATGACTGTCAAATTGCGAAATACACATTTTTTTGCCATTTATAAAAGCTCATTCTTACCTAAAGATTCCCCAAACTAATTCAAAGTGAGTTCAAAATGTAAATTTTTTGATTTTACAACGTAATCATTCACGTGTTTCGTTCTTTTTCTCGAAATAGTCTAAACAAATCATTAAAAATGTTAAAATTAAAATTTGATTACGCAACTACTCGCGTGTTCTATTCTTCTTCTACAATTTCCACCCTCCTTCCACACCCTCCCCCCACCCCACCACCATCACAACCCCCAGTACCCCCTTGGCAGGATCATAATTTCCTCCTGCAACAGATGGCGCCAGCATCGCCCGACCGAAGTTCCTCCGCCCGCCCAAGAACCAAGAACACGCCGGGACAGATGGTATTAATAAAACGGACGCTGCCTCAAGAAATGATTCATAATTGTAAAGTTCAAAGCCTTCTTTTTTTCCCTACAGCCTTCTTCTCATCTTCAAATACGCCGCTGTTTTAATTGAACCCCCCGATACTTTGTACTTTTATGTAATTTGATTTTTTAAGGATTTGTGCTTATTAATTTGAACGCTCGGTAGTATTATGATATTTCAGGGCTGCCATTAAAGTGGATGGAGCTTGGTTAATTGGTTTTCATTGTTTTTTTTGTATGTACGAATGAAGAATAAGAAAATATGTCGACAATGGTAAACCAATTAAAATGTTAGTTTTAAATAAGTAAAACAATTAAAACCTTAAGAGTCCCAATTGCTCCCAACCGTCTGGAGCCGGTGAGACTGGGCATACCCAACTGGGATATGTTGTAATGCAGAAGGTAGGGAAGGAGATGGAGAAGAGGAACGCGAGGAAATACCTGACTATTCAGATCTGGTCACCAAACCTGGCCAAACCATTTCAAGCAAGGTTTAGATTCTAAATGGTGTTCCTTTACCAAGGCAACACTGAAAGTATCTATAACCCTGCAACGTGTCCCAAATATACTATATATTATTTTTAGTTAATAAATTGTAAAATAATACAAATTAGTTGAATAATATTTTCCTGTGCACGCTTGGATTTGAAACCACAACTTCCGGATTTGTAAAAACGTAGCGTAAACACTAAACTATGGAGGCCCTCCAACATAATATTATTCGATCGTTGAAGACAATATTAACGACTCTCAAACTCTCTCTCGTCAAAGTATCATACAGTTAAAAATGACTTTAGTTTATGTGGTCGAATAAGCTCAGTGGTCAGAGCACTTCCCCAACAAGGAAGAGGTCCTACGTTGAATTCCTAGATGCGACAGAATCTTTTTCTGTCTTTTCTGTTTCACATTTTCGTTTGTTCACCAAACATGGATGAAGCCATTTCAAACAAAGTTTCAATTCTGAATAGTGATCTTACACCACGGCGATTCTAATAGAATTTTCCACTCTGGAACGTGCCGCAAGTATACGATATATTATTTTTAAATGAATAAATTGTGTGATATAACACAAATTAATAAAATAAAATTTACTTGCGCACGCCGGGATTTGAACTCGATATCTTCGTCTTGCTAGTTTATTTCATTTTGGTGCATAATAAATATTAAAAATGACTAAATTGTAAATTCATAAAATATAAATAGAATGATTACAAATTTACAGCTACTTAGATAAAATATTATAGTTAAAGAGGTAAGTACCTACTTATAAGTACATACAACTACATATAAGTTTAATGTGAAAACTACATTGATAAATAAGTTATGTACGCAACCAGCTGGATAGAAATGAACAATAGGCCACTTGCATGGATTTCATAACGACTTGGAAAAAATCGTGTGGATAGATCTTTTTACTAAGATTACGAAAATGTTAGTAAAATTTTGTAGAAATGTACATTTATTTTTATTTTTAAATAAATAAATCCGTTATTTGGGCTCGTGTCGTCACTACATGAAAATGTCCCGTCTACTGAAAATGTTCCTATTAATTTTGTAAAATTCCACACTGATTTAATTTTTTTATATGGCATCACTTTGATTTCAGGTGAATTTTTGAATTCGTTCACTAGATTTATTGTTTGTTCTCTGCGAACTTTTCATTTGGTTTGAATTTTTGACAGATGTGAAGAGAACCCCGTACAATTTAGATGTCGGTACGTGTTTTAGAGGTATAATGGTTATGGTGCTGATTTTATCAAAATCAAATTTTATAATATTCTTATTATTATTATAATTTACAAGTACAAGTATATTACATTGGATTTATTAATATAGACGTTGTACATTATAATGATTAATGATCAATAAGATGGATCAAGGAAAAAAATATTTATGAGATGTAATATTTTTGGTATGCCTCGTTATTCTGCTGTGTCATTCGTGTGGAAAACGTTCTTTTTTTTTAAAATGATTTTCGGCTATGTAATCATTGTTTTTTCTCACCTATAAAATTATGTCCCGTCTTTCCGGTTTATAAAAAAAGGTCTGATTTTTCGGATTGAAATTTTCAAAAAATCCCCAGGGTTTCAAAAATACGATTAAAAAAATAATAATAATACAGAATGTCTTATAATAATATTAATATTTTCCTTAACCGGACAAAAAAATTAAAAAATATGATGCAAGTGGCCTATTCATAATCTTAAAATTGATCAGAATTCACTCAGAACATCGATTTCAGTAAAACATCTGTTTTTCATAGTTATATGAGTTTGGGTTTGAAATTTGAGTAGTGCAATAAAATAATGTAATTTGCAGGGCGGATCGCGTTTAAACTTAGAATAATAAGTTCCGTGAGTTATTGTAAAATAATGTTTAGCCATTTGTTCTGCAAGTTTATTGGTTCGTAAAAGTCATTCAAATACTTGTTTCAACTTAAAATTAATAATACATAAGTTGATAGAGGGACCCTTCTGGTCCGTAAAATAATTTGGAGAATGCGGTGCCGACCCTTTACTGGTTTAGTGCTATGACGTAAATACTAAACGTAAAACTCTAAGAATCTATTTGTGATAGAGTAACTATAAGCGTAGTCTGTAAGTTTCCTTACAAAGCCTAGCCAGCGACTGGTTTCGACAAAGACATTACAATACATCTGGAATCTACAGTTTCACAAAATTAAAAGAAAATGTGGCAAGTTACAACCATTATTATGTTTCCAGGGTAGTGCTTAAAATAAACGTTGAGTCCAGATGTATTGTAATGTCTGGGCTCAATGTTTAATTGAGTCCAGACATTACAATATATCTGGACTCTACAGTATCACAAAATTAAAAGAAAATGTGGCAAGTTACAAACATTATTATGTTTCCAGTGTAATGCTTAAAATAAACGTTGAGTCCAGATGTATTGTAATGTCTGGACTCAACTTTTATTTTAGTCCAGACATTACAATACATCTGGACTCTATAGTATCACAAAATTAATAGAAAATGTGGCAAGTTACAACCATTATTATGTTTCCAGTGTAGTGCTTAAAATAAACGTTGTTCGTGTATGACCAAGACAAATATATTTAAAGAACATGTGTGCATGAACGAAATAGATAAAGGATAATGTATCCACATACTCGTATGTCACTGTAACTCGCACATACTTATCAACAGTTTACCATATTTTTACATTTGCTTAACAAGTATTAAATACTCACTTTGATGAAAACTTCTTATATATTTTCTTTAAATTCTTTACTTTTTGCTATGTCTTATTATTTTAACGTATTTCACATAAACACTAACACCGCACATATAAAATATCAATATCACATTTTTTCTTATTGGTATTGGTGATTTTTTAAATTGAATTTATATATAAATATACATTTTATTTTTAAATTTTATGCTAGATATATTATCTTTAACTCCTTATTTTCTTTTAAATTATATACTTTTATACTTATTTTAATTTCTTCTGTATTTTATACTTGATTTATATTAACAAACTGAATAAATAAAAAAAATAGGCGGCGTTCTCATATTTAAAAGGTGCGGCGAATACTATATAAATGCATACGTCTATCACTCTTGGACACATTGATCCCCTGATTCCTATCCACCCCTAATACCCTTTTCCTTCCCAAAACTTACTCTCCTTCCTTTCCTAAAAGAGACCCTCAACACTGCATTCCCAAAGATGATATTGGCCTCGAAGAGAATAATTTTCATTATATTCTCTTGTGTGAAGCTAATGTAAAAAATGCCAATATTTTACTGTAGAGTATTTGATGGTATTAACATTAAAAAAAATTCAATAAATCTTTCTTAAGTCACCGTTAATGCATTATACCGTAACGTAACGACATGCACAATGCAAATACTGAACAAAAGCAACCACAAAGAACCCGCTTTAAAATGCTATTCCCATATCATCCGTTATCTTGGGTCAGAGAGCAAGTTTTTCAATGCAAAATAATACTGCAGTGGGCAAGAGATTTAGTTGTTTATATTCCTCGGTAGGGACTATCAAGAGTGTACCGGGCTGCATGTTCGGTACACTTGATAATAACTCCGAGAGACATGTGGCCAAGCGGTCATATACCAGTCTGCCTTAGTCCGCACCCAACCGAATGGAGCTATAGACTTACTAGAAAGCCTGTAATCTTTTTTATGATACAAGAATAAAAATAACGTTTATTACGCATTGTCACAACGATTGTTCAACGGTGAACAGTTTCATCATGTAATAAGGAACTTGAGTGAAACATATTATGGCTTAAAAATATATTTTCATATAGATTCAAAAACGCCGATTCTCGTCTGAGTCATTTTACCACTTAAACCGCTACCTTACGGGTTGGCCGGCCGCGTGCATTAAGACGAGACAATACCCTAAAATAAAGCTAGAATTTTAACGACGTAAGTGAACCGGCCGTGCAAAAAAATATGCGACCCGCTGCCCTGGTGTATTGGAAAGACCTGTGGTAGAGTTTGCCCTATTAATTTTCTAAAATAAAATGGTATTCTTAATGAAAAGTGATGAAGTCATGTAAAAACAATATTCGGCCCGAGGCCCGAAGTATTGGACGGACCTACGGTCGACGTTGCCCTAGCGAGCCTAGAAAATCGATCTTTCCATGGGGTTTATTTTAATTATTTCTGACTAACGAACTACTAAAATCTCAAATGTTTCTAGAGGGATCCCTCGGGAAGTTACTAATTCATCGTCTACAAAAATAAAATCTGGTGCTTAGTGCTAATTTTATAGTTGATAAAATTTTCAAACCGTTTTACATGAAATATTTTAATGGTAAGGTCCTGTATTTATTATCCTTCAATATAAATTACTTACATCCACAGGGATCCCTCTAGAAACATTTGAGATTGTAGTAATACGTTTCTCAGAAATAATTATGTGAGCCTCGAGCGAACCCCCATCATTAGAGTTTTATGTCGCCTTAAATGCGGACATTTTTTTTGCCAATTTGCGCCGCGCATACTTGCACATGATTACAAATTATTTCTAAATAATCCATATTTTTGGAAATTTTCCATCATATTTAAACTGGGTTTTATTACATACCGACCCAAGCGGGATTGATTTTACAGGTAACTTACAAAACCGAGGTACGTCACGCGTACCCCGTCAGACTTCGGTCGTTTTGGAGGGCTTTGAAAAATACAAGCTTTGAAAATTATTTTAACTATGAAATCGACATTTGTAAGATATAAAAAAATACTGCTATTTTAGTCAGAATGTGAACATTAATAATATAAAAACGGAATTTAAAAAAATGAAAAATTACTAGAATTCCTAATTCTTCAGGTAAATTAATTTAGTTGTTTTTTTAAGAACATCAAATATTTTGGTTTGCTGATGGATTAATTAATAAACTGAGTGTTTTAATTCGACCATTTGGTATTTCATCTATCATTAAATTTGTTTGTTGCGTTCCGGTTCCAGTTCACGATGGTGTTGCCGTGTTGGATACTAATATATATACTTATATAATGTATATCCCACGAGAGTTCGCATGATCATCTTTCTAACTACGAGCTGTCAAATCGGAATCTTCAATATTATGGTATCTACCAGCCTGAATAAAGTTTGAAAAAAGAATTGTCGTTGAGATGGTGACATATTTTTCGACTAATATGTATAATTCCTTATGTATTTGAAAAAAAGAAAAAAGTGAACAAAATATTTATGGTTTTTAATATATATACGATCTTATATAATTTTGTTTTTGATTTATTAAATATGAGAAAATAAGAAACATCAGTTAGTTTTATGGTTGAAAACTATTAAATTTAAATTTATTTGTACAGTTAGCATTTTATTTGACTTCAACATAAACAAAAAAATTGAAATAAAGCGGTGAATATTATAAATTGAAAAAAAATGACAATTATAAAAGGAAGAAGTATACCATTATAGAATGAAGAAAGAACGGGTTTATTTTCAAACATACGAGGCGTATCCAGAAAGTAAGTGTACTGAATTTTTGTAGGTTACAAATCTTTTTATTGAAACAAAAAAATTACATGGTTACCGTAGTACATATGTAAGCTATTTTTCAACATAGTCGCCATTCCTCTCAATGCAGGTGGTGAAGCGGGGGATCAACATTTGATGCCTTCCTCGAAGTAGTTTCCCGCCAACCCCTTCGTCCACTTTTCCATCTCCTCCTTTACCTCCTTGTCGGTTGAAAACCTTTTTCCACCCATGTACAGCTTCAGGGAGGTAAAGAGATAATAATCTGAAGGTGCTAGGTTAAGGGAATGCGCGGGGTGGTTCAGGATATCCCATTTAAACAAAGCAAGCAGTTCCTTCGTGGCGTTGGCCGTGTGTGGTCTAGCATTGTCGTGCAGCAGGCTGACTCCCTTTGTTAGCATGCCTCTCCTCTTGTTATGAATCGCCTTCCGCAATTTTTTTAGGGTCTCACAGTATCTTGCAGAGTTGATGGTCTCCCCTTGAGGCAGATATTCAATCAAAATTATGCCTTGACAGTCCTAAAACACGGATGCCACGATTTTCTTGACTGAAATTGTGGTTTTGAACTTTTTGGTGGAGGGTGAAGAAGTGAGAACCGTTTTTAAACTCGCAATACACACTCGTACACACTCGTACAATTCATAGCTTTATCACCATATGCAGTTTTAACCTCATTATAAACCTCAAACGGAGGTTTTTCCTTCCAAACGAGATAACGGATGACGCCGCGTATTTCGCACTTGGCGGGAGTTGGATTGACATTTTTCACGAAACGTGTTGTCGCGTTGACACTTCTCAACGTACTGACCTTGAACAGGTCTCGTTGCAGAGGGGAAGAGTCAGGCTACACGTAAGTGTAGCCAAGATATCGAAAGTAAAATTCATTCGGTCGTGAGAGCCTCAGTACACTTACTTTCTGGATACGCCTCGTATATACATATTATTTTATGTATTTTACATGGTTACAAAAATTGACCTTCGGAAGGGAAACTTCCTAAAGTTTTTCCACTTGTAAATTATTCATCAATTTAGTGCATGGTTGCTTAGTCTTTATTAAAAAATAGTTATTATTTCAATGTACACACGTATAAATTATATATCCCAACATATATATAACTGTTTTGATTTACCAAACCCAGGACATAGCAAATATTTTCTTTCGTTGGGATTTTCTTATTAAATAAGTTGGGTCAGTAAATTGATGCGTGGGAGTGATTTTGAGTGTCATGGGCTTCGCTTCAAAGACGCTTGTTTTAACGAAAGTTATTAAAAATAGAACGATTGATAATAATCCAACACGTGCCACCATAATCAATAATAATATAATTACTTAAGCTCTAGGAAGACGTATAATATTAAGGTTTACTGCGCCAACTGAAGATGTCATTGCTGGTTAGTAAAATTTTGTATTTTTTTCTCATATAGTGTAGGGTCAATGATAAAAAATGTAGCAATTATATAATTCTAAAAAAATGGAAAATTCATTCCGCCCCAGTGTATATGTTTGCATTGAGGCAGAAGTCAGACTCACTTTCCTATTTGGTCCTCCTTGTTCATACTTCGAACATTAAATATACTGGATTAATATTTTTGCTTCCACGCAACTTCTAAAGAGACCGTAGCAATGGACATCCCACTTCGCAGTTCGTAGTTGTTGAAAACTTTATGAAGTTCGGCTTTAATGCGATCCATATTGTATCTTGTTGTTTGAAGTAAATAATCATTGGTCAGTTTCTGTTGTTTGTGGCGAGCATCATCTCGCCCCACGCATCGTTAGTCGTTAAATACCAAAAACTTTCGGCTGCTAATATAACATTAGATCTAATAATTCAAATGCGGCTTAGAGTTTGTCGTCAATTACGCATTTTATCAAGTACAGCGGCCAAATTAAGTTAAACGCATATTTAAAAAATATTATTTTGCAATACTCACAGAACATTTATAAAGATTTTTTTTTACTAATTTAAATTCTGTTAGTTCATTTCGCTATTTTGGAACTACAGACTAAAAGCTGCCGTAATGGGAAATTATTTGGTTGTTAAATAAATTTTTTTTTATGATTAGATTTAAATAGGTCTTCTGTTTTTCATCCTTTATATATATCTTGTTCAATCCCTTTGCCTAATTTTTATCCACAATTTGAAATTCTCATTGATGATTATTTAAATATTATTACACTAACTAACGTAAAAAAATAAAAAGTACAATTTGAAATAAAAATATAGTAGCACACTCACTAAAAATGTAAAAGAATGACAACATCGAGAACAAATCAAATAAAAGTCAGACTAAAGACCAAGTTAAAATTATTACTAAATATACTTGTTGGCGCATGGGTAATTTGAAATAATCCTACGTAACGCATAAAATTATTAAAGTTCAATGAACTTTCAATTTTCTAAATTGAAATTATTCACCGTATTAGACAATTAATATTATTATTAATTAATATTTTTTTATTCGAAATGTGTTTTTTTTGTTTAAATATATCACACATACTTAGATAAATGTTTATAGTATATTTGAGTAACAAAAAGATTATTTTTATAATGTCATTGGATAGATCGCGTAATTTTTCTAGTTTACCGAAAATCGGAAGGTAAATTTAATCTTTTGAAAGGCAATGATCGTGAAGCAAATTTAGTGGTTTAATGAAAACATTAAAATAATTGTGTAGAATGACATAAATTCTCCAGTTATTAGTAAAGGATATCCTTTTAACACTTTAACTTAATTTGTTGTCAGTCTGTAGCAAAGGGAGAAGAGACTGGATGAGTTGGAAGTAGACACTAAATAAGTGGGAAGGAATAACTGGATAAGTAAGAAAGATTATCGGCTCTTTTCTAAGCTCAGAGCTGTTCACAACAAAGAGTTAGTCGCTGAGACGTCCTAAGTAAGATCCTTGTATAATCACAGAATACTTACTCGCCTTAGCGATTGGTTCCGAGCCACGTAGTAAAACTGTGTGGGAATACAGCACTGTAGATTCAAGTTGGATGATCAAAGGAAAATTGGTTTCTCTTAGAAATATCGTCCCACTCACTATTTTGTTTTTGTTGGTTTCTTGTTACCAAACTATTTTTTGTTTCTGGAAATTTCTTCGGTTTTTCTGTTAGGTTTTGTAAAACTATTTTTCTTTAATATTGTATTACAACTTTTTTCCGCATTATTGGTACGAAAATATATTTGTTTTAATTCTTGGTAAAAAACTGTTGTGTCTACGTTCGATATAAAAGCAAATGATTTGTTGCTAAATATTGTGGGAAATGACCTTCTGCCAAATAATCTAAGTGATACAAAATATCTCTCCAGTTTAACAATTGTGTTTTTAAATCGAGGAAAATTTCCTATATCCCATCTTTTCATATAGCTTGCTCTTTAGAAAATAATTATATTAAATAAATTTGAAACATATGTTTTATTGAGCAACAACATACTGGAGGAGATAAGAGTAGGTATGGCCATCTCGTGATTTTTTTTTAGTTTGATGCAGTGACGATTTTTGACTTTTTAGGTTTCTTTCTTAGTAAGGTTGAAAACGAGTTTACAAAAAGTTTTTCTACAAATTCACAATTCTCCCCTTGATTGACTTGTTTGGTCGACGATACCTCAAAGACTAATGACATAATTACGATAAAACCCGGTATTTATACTAATAATGAGTTGCTCAATTAGTACCTAATTCAGCGACACCCCCACTTATTACCTACCTACCCATTCCGCAAACTTAATTACGCCCCCTCGTATTTGCATCTACCCAAAAATTCTGGATAAAACAAAGATGTGCAAGTTTCATACCGCCATAGCTCACCGTTCTGGAGTTGGTTCTGATTGTTCTGACACATCACAAATAAAAATAAATTTTACGCAAATAATTATTGATTAATGTCTAATTATTTTTTATTAAAATGGGTGTCCGTGTACTGCGTAGGTAACTAAGTGCTAAAGCGTTAAAAGTAACTTGGAAAGCACTCGACAATCGCGAGTGCAACTGTCACGTTTGAAAATATAATGTGTCACATGTATGCGTGCGCATGGGACTAGCGGACCCCGTGAAACTATCTGCTGCCACGGGGCAGGGGCGCGGGGCGGTGGGGTAACAGGGTGATGGGGATACGGGCCTTCCACGGGGGCTTAAATACAGTCCCGAGCGATAAATTCCCGGCGCGCGATAGCTGACCGTGATATATTGATGCCGATGCCCGCTACTGTGCGGCTAATCCACACTCCGCAGGATTTTCACGTTAATATTGCCATTACACATTTTTTTTTGCAAAGTTATCCATTAAACCAGAATAATTATATGGCAAACCACTGTCATATTAGAAATATATCATAATATTAATAAACTTCCAATTAAAGCACCACTTTTAATTGACGTTTTTAATGTCATGACAGCGTTTCTCTCTAATGGTTAGAATTTATCACAAACACAGGAAAACACAACTTTTTTAATGCGAAACTAGAGTCCTAACTGCTCCCAATTAGGAGCCAGTAAGACTATGGCATTCTCAATTGGTGGATGTAATGAGGCTGTGGGTAGTAGGGAGGGAAAGAAAATGGGGAAGAGGAAGAAGAAGAAGCACCTGGTTTGGATCTCCAGATCTGGTCACCAAACACGGACAAAGCCCTTCTAGCAATGTGACGAATCAATTATCAATCAATCAATTATCAATCAATCGACAAACAATTAATCATCAATCAACAATCAATCAAATATCAATTTTTAATCAATCATCAATCACCATAAATCAATCATCAATTAATCATCAATCAATCGTCAATCAATTATCAATCAGTCATCAATCAATCATCAATCAATCATCAATCAATCATCAATCATCAATCATCAATCATCAATCATCAATCATCAATCATCAATCATCAATCATCAATCATCAATCATCAATCATTAATCATCAATCACCAATCATCAACCATCAATCATCAATCATCAATCATCAATCATCAATCATCAATCATCAATCATCAATCATCAATCATCAATCATCAATCATCAATCATCAATCATCAATCATCAATCATCAATCTTCAATCATCAATCATCAATCATCAATCATCAATCATCAATCTTCAATCATCAATCATCAATCATCAATCATCAATCATCAATCATCAATCATCAATCATCAATCATCAATCATCAATCATCAATCATCAATCATCAATCATCAGTCATCAATCATCAATCATCAATCATCAATCATCAATAATCAATCATCATTCATCAATCAATCATCAATGACCCATCAAGCAATCAGCAATCAATCGAAGCATAAAAAAATACTACTTTTGGTTGTCTGTGCCTCAACACAGTGGTATCGCAGGCTTTGGTAGACGCAACTCTGTTTCCAATTTGCTTTAAATTTAAGTTTCATTTTCAAAATTGGAACTGATTTGTCAAGAATTCACACGAGATTTTTCACGGGTCAGCGCTAGTATATAATATAGTCAAGCAAAAATCACGATTTTCTAATTTGAAAGTTTAGCAAGGTTCTAATTTCACAGTCGGTGGACAAAGCATTTTAATAGAGCTACCTACTAGATTCCCTTCGTTCCTTCAAAGGAATGGGGAAACTGGGAAGAAGCGCTAACTTCGTAGAAATATTAAGATGAAAGTACGATGTAACAGATTTTTAATATCATATAAATAATTAATTTTGAAAAAGTGTTCACAAAATGATAAACACATTTTTATGATGTCTGCCCAAGAATATATATTATTAAATAGTGGCTTTACAAACTTTTATTGAAACGTAACATCACGGTAAAATTGCGGAAAACGGCGATACACGCAAAGGTGTATTAGTAATAGTAAATGCGTGCAAATAGGTCGACTGTATTTGACTGATAATGCCTTCGAAGTACCTACGAAAAGGCTGTCAAGCATAAAAATTATTACCCGACAGAACTTCACGTTTAAAAAATATATATCTACTAGCACAGACCCGTAATAATCACGGGAATAAATATTGAAGTTGTGTGAAATAAAAAATTTTAAAAAAGAAGGATTTATTTTTTAAATATATGTCGTAAAATAAAAAATAAAATTGCCATTTTTGAGAACCGAACAAAACATCGAGAAGGAAACGATACTGCTCAGAGAAAAATGAGTACGGCTTTTTTAAATCAAGATACTGTTAAAAATGTGACTGCATGAGCAATAAAATATTAGTAATTCTGAATATAACTGAACACGTGTTTACTCATGTATCCTTGTCCTAATAAATATAATGGAAGAGATGCGAAAATATTATTATTTTGAAGAACACGTGTTCCGACTTCCTCATAACATATTCGTTTTTTTACTGATAGTTTGATAGTGTGACTCGTAGTTGATAGTTTACTGAAATTTGTCAAATAATTCTTTATAGGCCTTCAGTCTCATTTTTAACAGCAAAACGAAAAATTCACAAAATTTCGCATGAAGATAATAATCTAGAAAAACTGCACCGTTTATCACTCAGACAAATTACAATTCTCCCAAATCCAAAATGAAAAATTAAACGATGGGGCAATTTAACTATAAATATCTTGGAGTAATTTTTTTTTAATTCATCACAAAATATTATCAGTAATATAAATAACAATCAAGAACACATCCCCTATATCCACAAGCCTAACTATATTTAGTAGTACATCTTATTTATAAAATTATGTGGTTAATTATAATTACTGCATTTTTTATATATTTTATATAACATTATTTTTAGAAAAACCAACAAAAAAAAGCTGTATGTATTGAACGTAAAAAAATGTTAAATATGTATGTACTATTTTTCTCTCAAAGACTGGCGCTTCGTAATAAAGGATAACTAGGAGAATAGATAGCTACTTCCGCAATATAATGTAAAACGGGAAAATACCAATACCAGTTTGCAGACAACACAGTTAAAAAAAAATTGCGTAACAATAATACTCTAGGCTTATAAGTCAATAATTGATAACAAAACATTATCCGTCTTACTAATTAGATTCTTATGCGCACATTTAACGTTGAAGTGGTAAAGCCGGCCTTGAATCTAGTTTACAAGTTTTTTACTGTTCTGACATTACACGCCGCATAACGTGTATACCATGTTTTAAGTAAGGCTGTAAGAATTTTACTCAGTTTAATAATTTTGTTACGGAACAAACAATCATTATGGCATGGAAAAGCTAAAGTGGCACAGTAAAGTTGAAGCTATGCGACGAGGGTTTCTCTCATGATAAAACAATGAATCAAATGAAAAATACTGAAATTTGGTTCAGAAAATGTTAACCATCAATTTTTTGTCATATTTTTGCAGGTACATTATATATGTACCTAGCGAAATGCAGGAATAAACCTGCCGAAAAATTCTATTACTATTTTTTGAAATGGGACGTCACTCGAATTGGACCACTTCCAATCTCTGTAAGAACTAACGATATCTTAATTAATCTCGATATCATGTCAATTAAACAACTCTATTCTAAAACAATACTCCTTTATAATTCATAAATACAAAAACTACTAAGATAAAAAGTGAAGTGACAGTTTTCTTGCAAACTCCTCAAATAAAAGGAATGTATTTTTTTAATATTGATTTCTTTGAAATTTTGCGACGTTTTGATCAAAAATGTTTGTGGTAAGATTTTTTCAACTTTTTTATGTCTCAAGAATTGCAATTTTTAAAAACTAAAGTATATTTTCAAATACAAAAATCTAAAAGGTAATTGTGTCTTGTCTCTAAAATGGCATTTGTTTGTACGACATCTTCAAAATGAAGAAATTTATTGTACATAACATTTAAAATACCTTGTAAAAATTCCGAAAATCGATGTGATGAAATTACCATTATTTCAAGTTTATAAAACAGATAATCAACCCTCTGACTGAAAAATCAATGAATATTTACTAGGTATATTTCTATGACCTATTTTATGTCAGTTTTCTATTACTTTTCAATTAGTAAGGGTTTTCACATACACGGTCGTTTCTCAATTGAATGAACTTGAACGTACATTAGATTAATGTTACAACGTAGAATGCAAGACTCTCGCAAATAAATGTGAAATATGAGAGAAAGAGGTTAAGAAAAATCTTTGTAGTTCTACCCACAGTAAATTAACAAAATGAATCATGGCACACCGGTTGGGAAGCCTATCCAAAGCAAATACATGTCCTAATTCCGTTGGCATGTATGCAACGCCCGCAGTAGAGTGCCCGCTTGCCATCTGATGACTGGTAACGGTAAACAGTTTGAAACTAGCTCTGTCTTGTTACTTGGCAAGTACAATTAAGTGCATCATACAACCAACTACATAAGATAGTATCATAAAGTCAAGTATAGCCAAGTGTTTGTTGGCAAGTTGGCGAGTTCGCTGCACGAGACGCTGGTTGTAATGCCCGTGAAATCGCACTGTTGCCGGAATAGTTGGAAGCTGTGTCTAAGATGCTTTTGACTAGCCCACTTGAGAATTGCAAGTTAACTTTGTGCATATCTAGTAGGCTGTTTAAGATGATATATTCTGTTGAAGTTTGACGCAAGCTTTCATGGCCGATCTGACAAGCTATGGCGATACTGTGATATTCGTTGTTAATTTCATTTTCACAATAAAACATCGTGGTTTTTTTAACAACCTTAGCTGAGTCAAAGCTTTTCATATGTAAATACTAAAATTAAAGATTTGAAGATTTCAATATATTGTTAGAATAAAGCATTATTTTTTTTCATTTTTGGAATTTATTAAGGATGGGTTCTTTTGCAGAATTTGAACAATTCATCAAATTTCAACGTTCATTTTCGGGTTCTGTGAAAGTTCCATTCAAGCTCTGTTATTATATCGTTAAAGGCTAGTTGCTTGACAGTACCTAAATAATAACATAACTTGTAAAAATCTTTCACAGAACTTTAAATTAACTTTCAAATTTAAAGAATTGTTCAAATTCCCCGAAAAAATCCATCCTTAGTGATGTTCAAACTGTAACTATCAAAATTGCAGTCTGGAAAAAGAAACAACAAAAACATGTATTGACTGGTCAGTGGCTAAGTTGGTATCGCGTTTGGGTCGCACCCAGTGGCGGCTAGCCCCAAGGAGAGGAGGAACAACGCACCCCTTGAATTTATGCCAATCTAAATATTCCCGATCGCCGAAGAATATACTAAATTTCCGACAAATCAAACATCACAAAAATAAACCCACAAAACTCAATTCTGTTGTTGTTAACGCATAGTTACAAATAGGTACCAATATTATGCGTGCGTAACAAAAGCAGAACGTTTTGTACTTACCTTCAGAGAATTGGCTAATTTCGCATATCGCTCAAAGAATTTTACGAAAATGATTTGTTATTCAATCATATTTTGTTATTCAGTCGAAACCGTAGATAGGTAAGATAGTACATTGCCTTGCAAATTCCATTTTTTTCCACCACATCAAAAGGAACGGTTTTTTCAACAGCATATTAAAATGGGACGCGTTTGTATGACATTAAATTGTCGACATTGTGTCTAAAATTTAATATCTACTATTTTCACATATTTCACAATGCGCAGACACGTTATAAAAAGTCAATATGTCAGTTGTTTGCTTTTTTTGGATGCTACAAAAAGACTTAAAAATGAGTTCTATTGATAACGTTGATTTTATAAAAAAACACTGCGAAGAACTAAGCCCATTTTATATATAACAAGAGTATAAGTCAAAAACAATAACCTAAAAGTTATAAAGGAGTTTTATATGTAATAAAGCTGATTGTTTGTGTGGGTGTAATCAACAGAACAGTTTTTGTTATTGTTTACGTGCTTAGTTTTTGGTGGGGATTCAAAATAATTAGGGCCACAAAGTCGGTGGATTGTAAAGAAGTGAGTGATATTATATTATCTCAACGACAACCATTATTTCTGTTCACCAGCTAAGTTACTCTTTTGCGATAAGTTTCTGAATATAGAACATATTTTCCTGGCCTCGATTTTTATGTTAACAACGTTTTACGCTTACTATGATGGTAGTATGAGACTTCAAAATATTGTCAGATTATTCATAACACCGAAATGTATGTTTTTCTACATTAAAAATACATGTAAACGTAATCTTCCAATTTTCTTCGATAAAAAAAAGTTCAAGAAAATTCCACCTCGTATATCATAACACTCACGAACTAAGAGTCCAAAATGTTCTACTGTAATACAACGACAATATTTTGGACAAACTATGAAAATTATAACACAGAAAAAAATACAATTTCGACCGATAAATAGCAATGTTACGGTAAATAAATACATTCATTTTAAGACTAAGGAAACTTCCTACCAATTATAGCAGTAAGTAGTTATTTAACATGTTGCGAATCAAGGCTTTTGTACCAGAAACTTGGTATTGTGGGACGTTTACGCTTCTCATGTTAAATAGTTGGCAAAACATACCTACTTGTAAATAAACTAGGTAATTTAGTTTGGTGTTTACCGGGAATAAGGAAACCATGCGAACCATAGGATGAAGAATAAACAGGAAGTATCTTGTGGGCGTGTTTCATTTATGCTCAATTTGGGCTTATATTTCCGTACAAAACTGTGTTTCGCCATCATTACAAAATTCAAATGGGATGGCAATATACAATTTCAGTTAAGTGGAAGAGCGACGGACCGCGTGCTAAATGATCTATAACCAAAAGGTACTATGTCAGGACACATTTGTATCCATTCAAATTTATATGCAATGCACTTCTTGTTTACTTCTTTATTCTATGACACTAGCTTGCGACACTTAACGTTTTATCTTCTTGAGAATCTAATATATATATATTTTTTAATATTTTGTTACATAAAAAAATATTTTTTTGTATTACCACATAAATTTCTGCCTGCTAAACTCCTTCAAGTAGCTTGTCGACAACAGCATTGCGAATTGTGACGAAAATAATATCAGAGTTGTAAAAAGTGGGTTCTGAGATAATAAGAAAGCCAAGAATAAAGAAAAAACACAGAAAATTTAAGACACTAAGATCTTCATGAAATACGTGAATTACAAGGATCATAATAATCTTAAGAAGAAAAGTAAATATCAGAAGAGTTGCACGAATAATTAACAAAAAAAAATCTTTCAAAGTAATATTAAATAAAAGATAAAATTATTGTATTTGTTGAATATTTGTATATAAGAGATTCATCGAAAAATGTTCAGGCAAATGATAGAAAGCTGTTTGGGTGGATTTGTGCATACAGATGGTATTGCGAATAGGTATGGATCGAACTGGTTAGAACTAGTTTGGAGTCCTCTCTTACACCACTATGGTCCTTCGATACAGTACATCACTACATAAGCAAGGATCTCTTTATTAGGATTTATATGTACGTGGTTGAGTAAATGGTGCAGTGAATGCGGTATTTAAGTACTTAAGTTCATCAAAGAAGGCTTACTTGTGCAAAACGGAATTTAAACCTTAATGAGGGGATTACTATAAATTTCTTCGGATTATTACAGAATTGCAAGGCAAGTGTGTGTGGATGCATCGTATAGAATAAAATGTTACAAATATATTTTTTCAGTCCATATTTTGAATATTATTATTATAATAAATAATTTTCTTAGAAATTGTTAATTTACTAAATTGGTATTTATTTATTAGCTTTATGTATGTACTTATGGTTATCATTATTATTATGGTTATCATAAAATGACGGCTTTGACTATAGATATGTACTTTGATTTTTTTTCTGAATTTTACTGTCATGTGATCAATTTTATTATTTGAGTGATTTTTCGTTGTTGTTTTACATAATTCTATACTGAACATAATTATTTTCTATTAATTTAATAATATGTTTATTAACAAATTGATTATTATAACTATTATTATTGCATTTTAATAATATTATTTTCTTAAAAATTTATTATTTTTATTTTTTATATGCTTCTTCTTCTAATAAAACATATATTTTTTATATGTTTTATTAGAAGTAGTCACAAGGGGGAAATCCATAATTGGTTTAAATTTTCTATTTACTACATAATACATATTTACAAACTGATAAAATGTGAGTTATCAATTTCTCGAAAATGAATAAATAAATATATTTTTTCATAATATATGCGGTACTTGAAAAAGATTGTTTAAATTCACAATAATCGCCTCGACAAGGCGCCTCCAGGCATCCTTGACCTATATTAGTCCTAGCGAGAGATCGTACGCGACGTCATCGTTCTAGTATCTTCTATCTTTTTCGTTTTTAAACAAGACGCGTGAGAAGGAAGAGGACGAACGTCGATGGCGTCCGAGGCCTCGCCGGGAGTAGTTTACGCTACTTCCATAGTCCCAATATCTCCTCGCATAGATATATTATGATTTATGATAACTTATTTGTGAAAACCATCTATAAATTAATTCTACCTCAATAAATTAGATATTATGCCACGCGCACTTCAAAATAACTTCATAGGAAAGATTACTGGTCTAAATCGCCGGGTTTAACTTCGAATAATGAAATACTCAAATTGCGTCTTGTCCCAAACATTAATTATTCCGAATCGTTGCTTCCTTTATGACGGTATTATATTAAAAAGTTTTATTCCTTCTTGACTCTACGGCGTAGAACCTACGTAGGCTGTCGAGATCCCCCGCAAGCCGGTGACTCCTCCGGACTACGGAGCGCGGTGGGATTAAATTGGCGGGCTACTCTCTACATTTATTTATTGGACTAGTTTTCTCGTAAAAAATCTTTTTTTTGTTCCCTACGTTCCCAAAATAACGTTGACCTGAACTTTACAACACATGGAGTTGTTGTTAAATTGTGCACGTTATTTAAATAGCGATAATTGCATGAAACAATTATATTTTTGGTGTAAAGGGATACAATGCTTCTCTCCAATGGGGTTGGCTTTTTTTTGAGTAAATATTGGTTAATTATTAATTCGTAGTAACAAAAGTATGCATTTTAATTAGAATTATATGGTGGTGGGCTTCGTGCTTGATTACTTCAGTTTAAAAGTGTACCAATTATTTTCGAAACTTAATGCAAAGTTTAAGTTTCCAAAAAATTGCAGCCATAAATTACCAATGAGGTGTTTGAGTTGAAAAAGAGCACCCCTTTGAAAGTTGGGGGTTAATTTTTGATTGAGAAAGGGGTTTAATTAATATCCCTTTCGTTTGCGGCATTAAAGAATAAACAAAAAAAGCTATTAAGCCGAATCTATTTGGCGTTTTAAAGTGTTTCTTTCCAAGTCTCAAGCGTGATTCCTTGCTGGGAACTTTTTCAAGGGAAAAACATTAAATTAAACAACAGCGGACACAAATCCACCGTTTTATTACTACCCCTCTTCTTGGCCCTGTCGGCATTGAACTACTAACAAACAGCCTCTCGAGCTTTACAAAGTCCTGCAAAGTAAATATCCATGTTAAGACTTAAGTTACCACTTGAGTCCCGATGGCGCTGATATTTTTTCCCAAGACACTAAATGATAGCGGTCCAGTCCGAGGGTCTGTCCCCTTCACAATCATTATCGTGGAGAGCTTTTATAAGTTAAAACTTCCAAAGGAATGAAAGCGTCACGATGAAAGCCCTGTAAAGAGGGCTTTCTTTTTCTTTTAATCCCTGATTACATGTGGACTTTCGCACAATTTGGGGCCCTGAAGACGTGAAGATCTCTTTGTGGTGGCGTTAACTTCTAATTTAAAAACAGGAAAAAATATGAAGTTCATTTCCTTACGGAGAGAAAATAAAAGAATATCCTGTTTCTGTTTACAATATCTATTTATGATTAAGACTACAGAAATAAACCACCATAAAAAATTGTTAAACAATAATTATTATGAGCAAACGTACATAGGAATAAGAATAAAATTCTTTTTATTCTTTAAATAAGTTTTTTGAACAGTATGTGAAGCTTAAATTATCCATCTTTGATCATAAAAACAGATTTAGAAATGCTCATTTAAAAAAAATGGAATATGTAATAAACTATATAACAATAAACTAAAAAATGATTGGTCGGAACAGAATGATAGAAGCTCTGAGTAAAGCATAGTTGAAAAGAGCTGTTTATCCTCTCTATTTAAAAATAAACTTATTTTTCCCTTTCTCATCAAGAATTCTACATCCCTTGAATTAAAATACAGATTTTACTCAAATGAAAATCATTATTTCATTTTTTAAATACTTACTCTCTTCGAAGGAAGGTAGAAGTTGAGGTCAAAAGTTTAAAGGTTTGTTAATAGAGACTTTATCACTTTAAAGGCTCTCCTTCTGTAGAGGTTAGTTGTCCTTAATGTTGACCAGAAAATGATCCCTCTTTTGTCAGAGAAGATCAAGTATATTCCAACAATAGACACTCGTCAAATATATGAAGGACTAATACTGAACGAAGAATAATTCCTTTTCAATCCTCCCCTGTCCCATCATGATATACAAATAATGAATGTTTAATATTCTACTTTAACTTCTAGCTAAAACGTAGGAAAACGGTCAGAAGAATTTTCTTTTATTCGAGGAATAAGGGATTGAGAATTACTTAAAAAAGTTAAAGTATGAGCAAAAACAAAACAGTATTTTTCATTATAAAAATCATCAAAATATCTAGTGACACTGATGCAACGATTTTGATTAGTACATACAAAAGTGAACGGTGAAAATCATTATCCTAATGTTTAAGGCTACGTAGTAAGCTTTCTAAAAGTAGAAAAATATGGATGAAAAAAGCAAGATACGTAAAGAATCTAAGAATATACGGACTGAGTTATCTCTAAGCAAAAAATTTACATAATACACGTTTATTAGAAGATTTTTGAATGATTACATGCTGAAATAATTTCTTCTTTTCACATTTGTATTTTGCTATTTTAATTGGTTGCAAAAATAAAATATACATTTTTTTGGTAAATATACAGAAAATAGGGACACGCTTAGTTGGCATATTTTATTTTAAAAACACTTTGTTATTATAGATAATAATGAGATGTCCGTATTTCACTTTTTAGAAATGGAAAATAATGCATTGTAGTAAATATTTTGTTTTGTATTTTTTTCACGCTTTGCTTCGACATAATAACATTGAAGTGTTTTTCAGGCTAGTTTTTTTTTAATTATTGAAGACAATATTAGCGATTTCTAAACGAAAATCTGAAACAGAAATATCAGAAAAGGATACGGTAAGGACTAGATGTCCTAGATGTGACCGTATCCTTTTCTAATTTTTCTGTTCAGATTTTCGTTTAGAAATCGCTAATATTGTCTTCAATAATTAAATATTACAATTTGAGGTTTTACTCAATAAAGTTATTCCAAAAAATAAATAGTTTCTTTTTAATTAAACTAAACTAAGAATCTAAGAAATTATTTTAATAACAAAAGTTCATATTTTGGGTTAAATAAGAGTAGAAAAAAACTAACATCATAACTTTCACATTAATAACAATGGGCGCCAAGCAATCTGTTTTAATTTAAACGAAATAAGCATTAACCAAACTGAAATATTGATTATCTAACTACCACAAGTGTTTTTGATTAGAGCGCGTAATAAGCGTGACCCCATTTTCTATATATACACCACAGCTTTTAAATTTAAATGTATTATTAATTTAATTGTAAGAAACAGCTTTTTACTAAAGTATAGACATTTTATTTACACAATTTTCTTAAGAGTTGTAATTGTGATCCGCCAAAAATAAGTGTACCATTCCTAACAAAAAGTTTATTTTTATCACTTTGAAGAATTATCGTTCATTGAAAATTAAATATCACGGTTTTGTGCTTTTTATAATAGAAAAAGGATTTATACAGATAAGTAAATTTTCGGAAATATATTTTAAAAGTTTATTTTTACAAAAGGTTTGATGTCTGTTAACATGAAAAATAATTAACTGGTGTCATGTAATACTTCACAATGTGTTTCTTAAGAGATTTTTTTCTTGTCTTGGTGATAGCTCTGTTTGTTGATTTTAATTAGTCGACAGTATCGTGCCTCGTTCAGTGGAGCCTTAAGGGTTGGTGGCAAAGATTTTTTGAATTATTCTCTACCTTACTGTGGAATAGATCCATGGATTTGTCTGGATTTTAAAATAGATTACTGATGATTATGATTCGGTTGATGTTGATTTTTAGGCCGCCCGTTGAAAAATCTCGAAACAATACATAATTTGAATCAATATTGGCTATTGAAATCAATTATCAATCAATTGGTTTCAATTCTGAGATTGTCAATGTAGGTGTCCCTCAAGGATCTCACCTGGGACCGTTGCTTTTTACTATGTTTATCAATGACATTGTAAAATGCTTTAAGCATGCTAAAGTTTTACTTTTTGCTGATGACATGAACATATTTCTTTCTATTAACTCTATTACTGAATGTTATAAACTGCAACAAGATCTTAATAGGCTTAATGATTATTGTACTGTCAACTATCTCCACATGAATACTGCCAAATGTTATGTAATAACCTTTACAAAAAATACAAATAAAATTGAATATAATTACCATATTACAAACAGTCAACCACTCAAAAAAGTCAATCAAATTCGAGACCTCGGTGTACTGATTGACGACAAACTTTCATTCAAGGCACATGTGGATAAGATTGTCAAGAAATCATTGAGCATGTTAGGATTTTGATTCCGTATTGGAAAGGAATTCAACAATATCCATACACTCAAAATTTTGTATTACTCCTACGTCCGTAGTCATCTTGAGTACGCTTCTGCCATATGGAATCCTTTTTATAACATTCACACAAATCGCATTGAAGCTGTTCAAAGAAAGTTTGTACATCACTTGAACTTCAGGAGACAATTACGTTATTACGATATGGAAAGCTCTATCAAGCTCTACGGATTTAAAACATTAAAAAGCAGGAGAGACACTGCGGACATGATTTACTTACACAAAGTCTTGAGTGGTCATATTGACTGTCCAGCCCTTTTGTCATCAATCAATATTAGAGTCCCAACTAAGAAAACTAGAGACAAATCACTGTTTCATATTGAAATTGCTTCAACGAGTCTTAGGCAAAATTCTTTCGTACTAAGAACTTGCAATTATTATAATAAAACTTATTTTGATGCTGATATCCTGTCGTGTACCTTAGGAGCATTTAAAAAAATTGTTAACAGAGTATTGTAATAATTAACCCTTTTCTAAATTTAATACATTACATTCATCATTTATTCATTATCACTCTTACATATTATTTGTATTTAATATCAAATATACGTGTGTGTATGTATGTATGTATGTATGCGTATGTATGTATGCAACTATGTACATGTATGTGTGTACATATGTATTTATATGTGTATATGCATGTGTATGTATATTTATGTATATATGTGTTTATACGTGTATATATATATACATTTTCTCTTATTATTTCCTTGTTTTTAACATTTCTTTGTTTTTAACCTTTCTTTGTTTTCTTTGTTTGTTTATTGCTTTTTAACCTTCTTTATCTTTATTGCATGATGTGAACATTGGTTATTGGGTTGTAACCTAATAATTTTACTTATTTTTTCTCTCTCTCTATGCATGTTATGTTATAAACCTGTTAATGTTTCTAATAAAATAAAATAAAATAAAATAAAATAAAATAAAATAAAATAAAATAAAATAAAATAAAATAAAATAAAATAAAATAAAATAAAATATCAAACAATCAAAAGATGATTTGAGATTTTCACGACCAAAGGAATTAGAGTGATTTATTTTAGGAGTACTACCAACTTTACCTTACCTACATTAGCCAACGTTTCGGACAGCATTAAAGTGAAATGTAATGTAATGTAATGCTATCCAAAACGTTGGCTGAATAAGGAAGTGGCGCAACACGGCATTATACCCCAAAAATAAATCAATATAACAATCAAAACATCTTTATTTTAGGGAAACTACAAACTACAACAATTTTATAAATAACTTACTAACCGATATACATATTTTAAATGTATTTTTTTTTAATTCTCTGCCTTTAGAAAAGCAGTTACAACCATGGGTGTATTATATTTCGATGAGACACAAATAGATTCTCAACGCTGTAACCAAAACTACCGAATTCGGTCTATAGCGTTTTAATAATGGAACGCGTTGCGATGAGATATTAATATGTAATAGCGCCTCTAATTGTAAAACTCTATTGATATAACATATTTTACATAATCTTCGAGTTTACCACTTACTAAACACCAAATATCAAAGGAAACTTTATCAAGTATATGTTCACGCAACCGTTGTGTTTTACCAAGCAGCAACAGGCAGCTAATTATCGAAGCTTTTTGTCCAAAGATTACCGATAAATTCACCTTTTCCCAATCATTTTTACTCTAAGTTTTCCCCCAATGATTGAAATGATGGTACCTTTTAGATGATTGTTACTTTCATAAGTGTATTTGATTTTATTCATTTATTCGAATTATTAGTAGCTTCCACAATTGAAAGATTAAACATTTAATCTTCAATATCAGATATAAAACAAATTAACTTAAAATTCCCTTAGTTGAATATAATACTGGTTAATACTATCATAGGTATGAAAGAGTATTCAAAGTTCTATACCCCAAGTTTTGAAAACAATAATGCCCACAAAGACAATAATGATTAGTCTTCTGTTCTATTGGCTAAGTCCTTTGGATTTCCAATACGGCCAGCAACCAGTAGCTACCTAAAAATGTCACATTGTCTCTTCGCAAGGCCGACTAAAGTTTACGTAACAAGTAAATTTTATTTGATTAATTACTGTTATTTCACAAATTATTTATTTAAAATAACATATAGTTATTATATTTGCTGCACGTTCCAGAGTGGGAGATACTCTTAGTATCGCCCTGGTCAAAGACTATCATTCCGAATTGAAACGTTGCTTGATATGATTTTGGCCGTGTATGGAGACCAGATCTGAATAGCTAGGAAGTTCCCCACCATCCTCTTTCTTTTCTCCCTCCCCTCCTTACCAACTTCAGCCTAACAATATACCCAGATCGGGGATGCCATAATATCACTGGCTCCATACGGTTGGGAGCAGTTGAGACTCTTGTGCAGTTTCACATTTAAAAAATAGGTCTAGGCACGCGACGGATTTTAAGTGTCACGTGATGAAAGTTAGTGTCATCGAGCAAAGACAGTTTGTAAAAGGCAGCGATTGTTGTTGACGTTCGTCGTTACTGCTGATGTTGGAGCTGTTTTAAAACAAAAACAAGCATATTAAATTAAATGATTCGACTCTTTTAAACATTGAAGATAACCTAGCGTCAGCACTGACTTCGTATTTTGGTGGTCGCGCTCCCAAGCCTGTACTCTAGTCGGCCTCAGTATCTTGAGTAGACGGACTGTTTCTAGGAATAATTGACAGAATCTGAAGCCGAGAGGAAGAGGAGAAATAATATTTCATTTATTTTCTCCCCATAAAGAATACGTTCTTCTCATTGTTCTCCGCGCGGACAATTGAAGCCGGCGATCCACGATTTCCAGAGTTGGCTGACAATGGAGGGATGAGAGGGATAAAAGCTATTCGAGACTTGTCAACAGGACCGGATTGTCATTCACATTTTTGTTTTAAGACCCCCTTAATAATAGGCTACTGAAAATAGCCCGCTTTGTGCCTGACTCACAATTAACAGTTACGTCATTGTCTATTTCATCAGCAACTAAAGCGTTCTGCAGAATAAAGCCAGTAAACACAAACCCACGAAACTCGAACAAGTTAAGTATTTAAATTTATTAAATTTAAATCAACCGTTACAATACGTTCGTCAACATTACAAAATAAGAAAAAAACATTTTAGGTAGATGAATTCGTCGAGAATATACATATTTTTTGTCTAATTGAACGTATCATTTCATTATTTTTCTGATTCAGTGAAGCCATTATGTGTTGTGATCGAAAAAAAAACAAACATGAAATATTTAGTATGTTTTCGAAAGATTTTGAATACAAACAGTAGAGGTCATAAAAATTGTGATAAACTTTTAATAAAAATTAAAATGCAGAAGTTCTCTGAAAAATGTACAGCAAACATGTATTCTTACAAAGACATTTTTTGAACACGATCAATGAATACAATGCATTGATTCAATATAAGCAGTTTGTTTGAAGCATCAAAAACATTCCAAAATTGAGCTCAGGTGTGATGGGAATTTGACAGCATTTTGTTGTTGACTATTATGGTCAATGCAGTTTCATTACCACCATAAGAACGGAGATTTATAATATTGCTCTTCATTGCCGAAAAAATTCATGAGCAAAGAAAAATTTGGCTGCCTGCACATTTAGAAATGAGTTTTATGTCCACCCCTGCATATTATCCAACCAGTTGTTTGATGCCTCTTGAACTGATACCTCGTTAAATCTTTCGGTGAATTTTTCAATTTCAGTCCCTAGAGATTAGTGTCATAGAGACTCAGCGTTTGGCAGCTAAAAAAACATTTCTAATACTATTCTCATCTCTACTGAATCAATTTCTATCAAACTCCGAATTGGGCAATTCTAGATTTTTAGGTTTTCCGAGAAAAAAATTAATCCATCATTCAAAGACATTTGAAATTTTTTAATAAAATCAATAAATTTCTTCTTTCGTAGGCTTTTCACAGAAATTATAGGTATAATGGCATTCTAGTTTTCGTAGAGTTAAGCTAATTAATCAGTACCTAGTTCATTGAAATAATAAAAAATATTAAGACCAGTGGCGGTTCGTGACTATAGAGTGTGAAAAATTCGACATTATTTATGATGTTGTTTAGTCCAAAACGATTTTTTTTTTGAAAATTATATTTATGAAGATTTTCAGGAAGTTTCAGTTTTGGCCGTGCGCTGCATGGATTTCCTGAAAATTTTCATACAAAAACCGGAGTTCCGAAAAAATACAATGTGTGGCAAGCCTACGCACGACGAAAGTGAAACTTTTAGTATTCCTCTCTCTCTCTTTTCATTTCATTCTCTCTTTTTTTCTGTCTATTGACATATTTATAAGTAGCATGTGATAAAAAAATTAAAAGTTATAAAAATATGGGATTCGAACCCGGGTCCTGCATAACGAGTGTCGAACGCTCTGCCTCTAGACCGCGAGGAGAGGTATCTCGCGCGACGAGAACCGCGTATACAAATTTTCGTTTTCAAATACGGCAAATGAATAATATCACATAACGTCTCTTTAACGCTTTATATAGGGTCGAATCGAAGATATATCGGCAGTGTGAAGTCATATCTGTCGTTTTTAAAAATATTTCCGTGTATTTGTCCGTTTTGGAAAAGATTTATCGTGTTTTAACAGTCTCATACCCGTATGGAGTCTGAATTTGAAAAACATTTCTAAATTTTGAAAAACTCACTTACGGCTGTGTTTTTTACTAAAAAAACTTGTCACGCACGTCTGCGGGGGTAATTAGTCGCGTTATCGGCCTTGATTAGTAATTTTAATGATTCAAAATAAAAATAATTAATCAAAATACCGAGCGACTCTACCGGCTCGATTTGTAAGCTATATTTCGACCAAAATATCATATAGTCAAAATATCCAAAAGTCGCAGCACGAGAGCATTTTATCACTTTTCCTCGTATTAAAAAAATCACAAAAAGAAAAAAAAAATAGTTAGAGCGGGGATCGAACTTCGGTTCTTCACGACGACACTCGGGCGCTCTGCCTCTAGACCGCGAAGCTGAGTTTGGAGAGTGACCTAACTAGGTATATAATATTAGCTAGGCTCCTATAGCGAAATGATCACGGTTTTTCGTGACGGTCATGAGTCGGTTTTACTCCGGTCCTCGAAAATGCATAACGCGCGTAAAGAAGTTTCACTTCAAAAAATCCAATTAACTTTCAACTACAACAACATTAATAGGGCAATTTTTGTAATATTAGCACTCTAGTACTCCCAAAAGTCACGAACCGCCACTGATTAAGACTATGAGGCACGTGAATTAAATTAATTGAGTGAACTGATTTTGAATAAATTTTTTGTAATTAGGTTGTCTCCTACAGCAAAATTTCGCATATTTAGAGCATTCTGAGGTCTAAACTTTTCGATTTGTTTGGAAATACCAAATATTACCGAATATGACATAAGCCGTCAAAAAGATGATATATTTTATTTGAATGATATAGCCATTAAACTTATGAATTGTATTGCTTGTGACGTCACGATAAACAAATGCATACTTTTTACCAATGTTCACATTAAATGTTCATAACTTCTTCATTTTTGGAGGCACCGAAAAACTAATTTTATCGTCGTAATTAACTATTTATATATAATATATTTTCTTAAAAAAAGGAAGGCACCTTCTCCAGAGTAAGCGTATTCTCATTATCGCCCTGATAACAGACAAAGATTCAAAATCAAAACGCTTCTTAAAATTACTTGTTTACTGACTGGATATAAATATCAACCCAACTTTCATTTTTCAATTCCCCCCTCCCTACTCCCTTTAGCCCGATAACGTACCCCAATCAGGGATGTTATATTCCCACTGGCACCGAGTAATTGGGCATCTTGTGTGGTATTAACAGAAAAAATGATTTTGACACCGAAAAAGCTTTTATTACCATCATGCTTTTATTAAAATTTATATTTAATCAATATAACTTGAGCTTTAATCTTGAAGACGGGCACAGGTTAAACGATTCAATAATGAAAATAATATGATATTAATGAATTTATTTTAAAAGTTTTGATCAAACATGAAACTGATGAAATAATATCGAAAATATTTCCGCTCTCCGGCGACCAAATAAGCCAGAAATGAACACGTGTGGCATTATTTGTGTTTTTATATCAATATTAATATTATAAGACCAACACCCCTCTAAGCCTGTGGGCTCATGTGCCAATATATTCCCAACAAATTTTAATAAAACATGCGCTTTCACGTGGTAGGTATACAAAACACATTTAAAAGTGAATTTGAAACTTTTTTCTTCTAACACAGCATAAAAGTGGTAAAAACTAAGTATTTTATCAATTTATTAAAAGTGGTAAAAACTAAGTATTTTATTAATTTCAATTAATTTTTTTTTACTTTTGAGAAATTAAATTTATCGCGTAATGAATGGCCATCATCCAACCTAACAGTTCTTAGGTAAGTTTATATCTCTATGAGTGATTGCATTAAACTCCACAATAAGGGATTCCAGTCAATTTTATTATTATTTTTATTATAAATGTTCACCTTCTTAACTTAATCTTCTGAGAGCTGTTTCGCCTTTCGAAGACATAATATTTTATACGGTTTGATTATTTAATCGTTTTATCGAATATATAAAAGAAAGAAATTCAAAAATGTTTCCATTTTAGCATTACTAACACATCAAAACATGCAAACACGACGCATTAATTTTTTCTAAAAATTAACGTAATCATTGTTATGAAACTCAAATCGTTTGAACCGTTATAAACGACAATTTCAATAATTTTTTGTTATTTGCTCAAATCTTTGAAAAAAGAGTCAGATTAAATATTTAACTTAAGAAGTTGATATGATTTTCGTATAAAAACTACAAATTTTGACTCGTGTTAGTAATGCTAATATAGAGATAGGTATATGCCTATTTAATCTGCGCCAAACCTTCAAGAGAACTGGGGCTATTAGTAGGAACATTTAACAAAACTTAGCAAACAACTGATAATGTCTGATTTCTCTCCAAAGGAAACATTGGATAGATTACTTGAAAAGATAACCTCTTTGATTGTGTATTCTAAGTAGGTAACCTATATTCCCGTATCCTGTGAATAATGTATTTACAAGACTAGAATTAGTAGGAAAGGTAAATTCCAAATTGGCGTTTGCTTAAATTACAGAAACAATATGTCCGTTAATTAATACGTAAACATTGAGACAATTTAATATGTAAACTCACGTATAAACACCACATATGTATGATATTTAACGCACTGAGACATTAACTTTGAAGCAGGATGTGGTGTTATGATTGAAATAGGGCGCTTTAATAAGGAAAACCACTGTGCATTTTCCAACTGTTATATTCTACAAATAATATATTAATAATGTTTCTGTATTATTATTCACTGTACAAAAGCCTTCCGTCAGACTTGCGAAGTATACCTTTTGACATGTGCACCGATTCATTGTTACGCGGATGACAGTACAGTTCATGATAGCTTTTTGTTTGACAAGCCCCCAAAGGGCACACAAACTCCAACGGCTCGGAGGGCTTTGAAGCAGAGAATGGACGGTTATCTCGAGAGTATTTCCTCCTGGGGTAAAAATAATCTCGTCGAATTTAATGTTTCAAAGACCCAATCCTGTCTGATTACGTCTAAAAGGGATCCAAATGATAATCTAGTCTCCTTCAACGGAAGCAATCTTCCGAACAGGCCTTCCATTGATATGCTTGGTGTAACTATAAGTGACCAGCTCAGGTACGGGGGCTCCATCGAAGCTAGAGTAAAGTTGGCCTCTCAGAAGCTGGGCGTACTGTACAGGGCCCGCAGATACTTTAATAGTACACAACTGCTCACCCTGTACAAATCGCAAGTGCGCCCTACTGTCGAATTTGGCAGCCATCTCTGGTCTGGAGCCCCAAAATACCTGAAAAAAACCCTTGACTCTGTGCAGAAACGGGCGGTCCGTTTGATAGATTCCCCAATCTTAACAAACGGACTGCAATCTTTAGAGCACAGGCGTCAGGTAGGTATGCTGTCCTTGTTCTATCGGTATTACAATGGAAGATGCTCTGAGGAACTAGCGTCATTGATCCCTTCGGCACCGGTGCGTAGTCGGGATACACGCCAAACGCGCGCCCAACATTTGTACACAGTTGACACTTGTCACATGAGAACGGGTCGCTTCTATGATTCGTTCTTAAGTTCAACAGCTCGGCTGTGGAACGAACTGCCGGCCTCTGTGTTTCCTCCCTCCTACAACATGGGACTCTTCAAGACCCATGTTCACTCCTTCCTCTCCACAAAAAGACCCTCCACACAGCATCCCCAAAGATGACATAGGCCCTGAGGGAAATTATTTTCTTCAGGGCCTCCTGTGTGGAGTAAATATTAAAAAAAAAAAAAAAAACATTTAAAATCCTTCCTGAAGACTCGTGGTACTAACTGATAACATTCCAGTTTTCTGAAGATTTATTTTTCAATTATATAATTTTTTTAGTTAGTCAGTTAAATGAAACAGGGAATGACGGATTTAAATTTAATGGTGCGCAAGCAATCAGGACACCGCCAACGTCCAAATTTTCGAATAACTTTTAGATGCTATGATAATTTAACATTTTCGGAATGAGTAATTTATTTTATGCAGAACTGAACGGTTCCACTTGAGAAAAACTAGCGTAAAATCTCACGATGAAAGAGAAAGGGGCATTTTTAGCCCGGAGCTCTGTATGTCAGTATATCAACAACAAAAAGTGTAAAATGTTTTTATATAAATTGAGTTTCAAACCTACAACCTCTGGGATCAGAGTCGAGGTGTTTTCTGCTCCATCCTCAAATATTGTCGGCGGATAAAAGGAGTGCATATAAAGTATTGAAAAAAAACACGTTTATTCAAAAATCTTTTTAAAGCACAAAACCCATTTATTTTCTCCAATTCAAAGTTCGGCAAGACGCAGCCGGAAAAAAACGAAAATTTTTGATTGTATGGAGAAGGTTTTGGCAAGGGAGAAATAATCGGTCTTTATATTAAATCATTCGAGCGTTATTGAATATTTGTCAAATTGTATACACAGGCAAAAGCATTTCCTTCCCAGAAAATATGAATAGTTATTCCGCGTTAACTCTAACTCTAGCGAAAGAGACGAAGCGTTAAGAGACCCCTTTCTTAACATTCTCTATAAATTGCCTCGATTTCTTGATTCATTTATCTTTTCCACATCGGCTCACCGTGTTCGCGTATTTAAAAATATATATTCAACGCAACAGACGCTGATTCCGCGAATAATTTAAAGACGTTAAATAATACGAAATTTCCCTAAACACGCTTATTTCCTTTGCAAGTTGTTAAGCTTTGTGAGAATGTGCTCTCTTTGTTGTTTGCATATCAAGCGGAATCCGTTTGATGAGAAAAAACGCCTAATTACGCAGCAGAAAAGAAAACCCAAGTTTCCGACGCATTTCTAATTTAACAATACAATTACGAACATGGCAACAAATGGAACACCCACGAGAATATTATGTTCAAATAGTGAGAATCGATGAAATACTGTAATTTTAAATTATCAATGTTTAATTTATAAAAAGCTGAGCATTTTATATTAGTCTATTAGTTTTTTTTAACTAATGTCACACCTCTGATTTTAGCACCATGGATTTCAGAAATCGCCTTTGGAGGGATGCCCCAAAATCTATACCTGATTTAAATGGATAACCATATGAGGATGAGGGAGGTTCGTCTATATAACTATTGATAATAAACTAATAGCCATTTCGGAGAGTGGGAAAAATGTCAAGAGAAATTTATTATATTCGGTTATGCGGGAAAGCAGAGTGCCTTAATGATAACTTAAAAAGTGTAAATTTTCTTAAAATCATGATGTAGAATTTATGCAGCACTTTAAGAGTTTTAAATCATCTAAAATAAGAAGAGAAGGAAAAAGGAGGTTAGAATTTACCCGACCATTCATATCTAGTTATTAAGCATAGCTAAAGTTAGTTCAAGAACCTTTACGATTCTCACCAGACCTCGTTTCCGAATGGAGAGTATTCGGTTACGAGGTGCAAGCAGCGTACGAGTATAGAGTAAAAAATTTGCGAGAGAAAACAAGAAAGGCGATGAGCCCGGTTTTGAACCCGCGGCCACCGGGTTCAGAGCCAAGGAACTTACCTCTCTGTTACGGAGGTTGTCAAACAATTTTTTTTTTTAAAACTCGGTCGTTAACAGTATTTAATGTGGTCATTTGATTTTGCCTTCTTCTCGTGGAGTATTATTGTTCGGTATCATTATTCCACAAGACTATGTACCGGAATGATTAATGGTGTACTGTCACCTCAACGAGCTTCTCGACTCCTAAGTGAAATGAAAAGCTCCTCCATTTTGCCATTAACGCTTAATTGCTCCAAATTATGGGAATAAATGACTTACATAATGTGAGAATAACTGATACATAAAGACTTACTGAATTGTACGCCATCATTTTAACAGACGGAACTATTAGGTTTTTATTTTCAAAAATACACAAATAACCCTGTTAACATTAAAATAAAGTACGCAATTTTTATTTCAATTATTTCGGCCTTACTTTAATGACTCACTTTACTTTTTCTATTATGAACTACAATATAAAATAATTAGCTTTCATACCCGACTTCGCCCATGTTTTGTTCCCAGGTATTTTGTATTCTCAACACAACCAGACAGCTCTACCTTTTCAAATTATTTTCATAATTTATTATTCATTATTTTCATGCTGCATCATGATATTAGGAAGAACATTTTTAGTGAAAGAGAAAACGCAGATTTTGCAAGCAAAGCAATGACATCTATAAAACTTTCGATATTTCGTATTACGTAGTTATTTTTCCATCCCCGGTTAATTTTTTTTAATGACTGAGCCCAACCAAATTAATAAATTAATTTACTGGAAAATTTGTATAGCGCCGCTTTGCTGAAATATCACCCCAGGGGCGCTTTACAGTTGATGCAGGTATTACGAAACATATAAATATTACAAAAATAAAGTGAAGTTAGGTAAAGTAAAATGAAGAACCGGAACAAGTGACACGAAGATAGAAGATGAAGACTCTGCAGCCAGAATCTTAGGTGGTGAAGAAACTGGACCAGCTGCTTCAGCGATAGAGTCCACCACGTCCACAAACAGTGCCACCACGAGGTTCGTCATCCGTCCAGGTATGTGTCTGCTGCTAATAAAGCGCTGACACAATATCCTCAAATAGATAACAGACCTTGGCAGCACCGCGGTGACGTTCGGCGAGTCCATCATTATAGTCTCTATTATTAATAACAATATTTGGATGACCTACATAGCGCCGTTTTTGTGCAAAATCACCTCATATCTCCTAGTCTATTTTAGTGTCTTCTAGTCATTTCTTAGCTATTCATGCCATTTACTGCATCTTCTCGACCCTTTTAGGTTCGTCTTCTAGTCTATTTCTATATCTTCTAGCTGACTTCTTATCCTAGCTTATTTTGCCTCTTCCTGGCTCTAATAAATAAATAAAATAAAAAACCAACCAAAAAATTAAAAATTACAATATCTTTTATTGTGTCGTGGTCCTACGATTTCATACCTCTGTCTCAGACTTAGAGGGCTCGCGTATCGCAGGCTATCATTAACAAAATCAAAATGAAGATAATGTATGTTTGTCATCTGAAAATAGTTGTTATTTTCAAGGAAAATATAAAAATAGGAAAAGAACAAAAAATTATTTTTATATCCCTGAGTAGAGCTAGAATCTAATCTAAGAGCTAATCTAGTAGATTATATTTAAAAAAAAATAATTTATTTCGTTTCTGTTTTTTAGTGGGACTGACAAAAAACCAAACATACAATTTTAGTACCTGACAGAATGATATTATCTTTCGTATTTATACTGATTAATGTTTTTACTCTTTTTTTAAGTAGCGGAAACAAAATGCCCCATAAATCTTAGAACATACTTTTGTAAGCGAGATAGTTATTCATTCACTAATATACATTTCAAGGCAAGATTTTTGATGAAATTAGAGAAAATTTATATATTTTATTAAATCCCAGAGAGACGAAGAGCGACTTTCTATCTTCGAAAATTATCTTGTTAAATTAGCTTGTATTGATGGCTGCTAAAACGATACACTATAATGACATGAGCATATTTTTACAAGGCAAGCAATAAAGAATCTATTTTAATTTTTAAAGAAAAACAGTTAAATTACTCGCAAATTAATATGCCAGCAATATATATACATAATTAAAATCTAAAACTGAATCTGAAAAATTCATCAAATTTCAAAGTTAAAATTCAAATTAGTATTTTATAATGGGCCGTTTATTTCACATAAGTAGATAATAACGGAACTTGATTGTTGGCTGAACCGATGATTCAATACAATATTGTATTTATGTGACTTTCTTGATAGAAAAGAGTGTTAATACGGAAAAAAAAATATTTGTATTCATGTTAGGTACGTATGGGCGCAAACGAATTATTCAATCCAATATTGTAAAGCATAACTTGCCAAAAGCGTATTTTAATAAAATTATTAAATTAACGCCATCTATGAACACGTAGATTATAAGAAACGTCGTTTAATCTTCATGTTTCTCCGAGTAGAAGGTAGCGGTAGTTTTAGATAAGACATTATTGTTTTTTTTAGCAGATATCAATTACAGGTTGTGTCAACTTACATTGAACAATGCTAAGAAATTTCCATTGTACTTTCTTCAAGCTTCTGAATAAATAAATAAAAAAAATTGAGAAATGAAAAATCGATATATTTCACGAACTAGAAGAAATTCTGGTTTGTTTCTGTTAAATCTGAGTATTGACCTCGCTTCATTATTTCAACGTCTTCTCGTCACCATTCATCAATGTCTTCTCATATAATAGATACTACATTATTCTGTCTCTTGATGTGATTCCCCGACTTAAGTATTTACTTCTCTCCATCGTACCATTTCCCGGGTCGTATTTGATTCCGTCTAGCGTCATTAAATATTAAATTTATAAAAACTTTTTGATAAGTAGTAGGCAGAAGGTAGAACCTTGTTATAATGATAGACTTAACCGTTGCAAATAGGGATGATAGAGTTACACAGCCTTCTGATTTTACAGGGTAGATTTTTTGTATAGTTTAGCGTAGGTATGGGTATAAAGGTACATCGTTCTGGCGGCAAATACTTTACCAACTCAGGTCTATAAGTTTTGACTCAGTCAACCGTGATTGTTACTTTTGTGGCCATTAACAGAGGTTAATGTTTTAATAAACGCCTCGAGGGAGAAGTAAAAGTTTTGTTTTGCACAGCCAAAGCTGAAAAAGTACGCGTTATTAAGGAATCTGAGAATTGTATAGACCACACAAGGTAACCTTTACAAACTCTCAAGAAACACTTAATTTATTCTTAACATCCATAAAAATTCTGGATTTGAGTAACCTTGTTTCCAAAGTAATACTAAAATAGAATGGTAAATAAAATTACAAAATAATATTAATATTACCCAAACAGATGTGGGAGTCATATTATATAAATAATGATATCTACATGAAAATATTATAACGTAAATTATGAAATACGTTTTTACAAAGATTGTTTAATGAAGGTTTCCTCATGTTCCGTTCAATAAAAGCTTGTTACACACTAGGGATTTGATATGTAAATATAAGTGGGCGTGTACAATATAGATTATACATGTTCACGCTTCACATGGAAGTTATGCGATTTAATATGTTACATCAATTTTCGCTGTGGTCAAGGAATATAATCTAATATAATATAATATTTTTTAAATATAATATATAACACGATATTATAATATTACTCCTTTTTGATGACTCAATTGTGAGTGCTATATTTATGCCACTTATTTCCACAAATTACCTTAGATAGCATACTAAACTAGTATGACTAGTATGACAACCAATCAGAATACCGCCACTACGCGCTCTACCAGGGCAAATGTGACGCAAGATGCAAATGAAAAAAATCTATCTGACAATATTCAAAAAATGTTCAGAAAGGAGTTTGATTTAATGAAATCCTGTTTTGAAAATAAATTAGAAGAGCAATCCAAAATCTATGAGAACAAAATGGATGAATTATTAGAAAAGAACTTGATTATCCTGAAACAGATGAAATTTTTTTCTGAAAAATATGATGAACTAAATACAAAATGTGAGAAAATGATAATTGAGAATAAATGTCTCTCCGAAAACATAAAAAATAAAAGCGACGAACTGAAAAATGACATCAAAAAAATAACTTTAAATGAATCCTATGCTGAGAAAGTAAAAAAACATGAGCCTATGGTAATGATTAAACCGAAAAATAAACAAGAAAATGTCAAAACTACAATGGAAATTAAAAAAATATATTGATCCCATAAACTGCGGTGTGACAGAAAACGGTGTGTGTAAGAAACGCAAAAGATGGTGGAATAATAGTTGAATGTAAAAATGCGTCGAATATAGACAAGATGTGTGAAGAGGTAAAGGGAAAATTAGCAGACAAATACAATATTAAAAAAATTACAGCGAAGAAACCAAGTATCAAAATTGTTGGAATAACACAAAAGCAAGACAGAGAGGAAATCGAAACAAAAATAAAATCACAAAATGAAGATATATTCGAAAAAAGTTCAAATATTGAAGTAACTTACATAAAAGAGTTTAAAAATAAAAGAGACCAGATAAATTATACAGTATATGCGGAAGTCGACGGAAACACTTACATGAGAATAATAAAGGCGGAAAAGATATATATAGGGTGGGACAGATGCCGGGTGTACAATAATATAAATATAATGAGATGCCTTAAGTGCAACGGGTTTAACCATAAAGCGCTAAATTGTAAAAATGAGATTTCATGTCCAAAATGTGCAAAATCCCATGACATCAAAAACTGCGACGAAGGGTATGATTGTTGCATCAATTGTAAAAAGGCAAACGAAAGATTGAAATTAAACTTAAAAATTAATCACCCTGTATGGAGCAAAGACTGTCCAGTATATTGTCGTAAACTTGAACAAGAGAACAGAATGGTAAATTTTTTAGATTAAATTCAAACTTCATAACAATATATATATTTTTTTTATTTTTTTTATTTGGTACATTATTTTGTTACAATTTATGTTTTCCAGTAATGTAGGCCTCACTGGGTGGCTTGCCCGTGCTGAGGCCTTCTTTAAACATCGCTAGTTTATTAGCACATATCGAAGAAGTCGAAGACATGCTAAAAGAATACAAACCGCACATGGTGATGATGAGCGAAACCTGTATTACAGAAGACATTAACCAAAATGAAATAACATTCAGGGTTATTCGACAATTAGATGCGACTCATTTAGCAGGCATACAGGTGAGGTTATCATTTTAATTCAAAACAATATCTCTTACAAAGTCATAACAAATGCGGTCCTAGATAATAATAATACCTGGATACTGGCTATTGAAATTCAAAAGGATTTTAAGTGGGGAACCTATGCAGCTATTTATCATTCCCCAAATCAAAATGTTACAAAGTTTTTAGATTTTTTTGAAGAATGGTGTCGCAAACAAATAAATACAAGAGACTTAATAATTATCTGTGGAGATTTTAATATTGATATGATGAAATCTAATACAAAAAGCACGAGATTACAAAGCATCATAAATTGCCTAGGTTGGAAGCAACTGGTCAACACTTATACGAGAATGGGAATAAACTCTAAAACAATGATTGATTTAGTCATTTCAAATGACTTTTATGCGGAAGTTAATGCTGTAGAAGAACTCAAAATATCTGATCACGAAACTATTGCTACTAAAATTAAATATAAAAGTCCGAAGCCACAGGGAATACGAAATATAACGTATAGGAAAAAAGATAACTATAATAAGGATACATTGTGTATAGCATTACAAAACAAAAAATGGATCTGCGATAACCAAGGAAATTTAGACGGAAAAGCCGATGAACTAGTAGGACATCTGAAAAAAGTAGTAAATGAGCTAATGCCTTAAACTAATATTATATTAAAAGATACAAATAAATGGTATACGAAATCCCTACATATTCTACAAAAACAAAGGGATACAGCTTATAAAGCCTGTAAAATAAAATTCACTGAAGAAAGGTGGGAAACCTATAAGAAACTTAGAAACATGTATAGTACAGAAATAAAACATACCGAAAATTCGTATATCAGGCAAAAAATAATTACCTCTCAAAGTGACTCAAGAAAAATGTGGACTACACTTAAAGAAATTATAAGCGGCAAACAGAGGGAAAACATTAAGGAAGTTCGGTTTCCAGATGGAGTTGAAGATGATACACTTAAAATAGCCCAAAAATTTAACACAAATTTTGTACTTAGTGTCGAAAACATAAATAAGAGTATTCCATTAGTCGCAGATACCTCTTCCCAATCATCGGAAAAAAGAGAGAATAAAAATATTTTCAGGTTTAATAAAATTGACAATGAGTATTTAATGAAAATCATTAAAACAATGAAACCAAAATCATCGCCGGATGGAATTACTATAAGCATAATCAAAGATGCACTGCCAGCTATAGGAGACAGATTAGTTGCACTAATAAATGAATCTCTGACTAAGGGAATTTTTCCGCAGTCATGGAAAACCTCCATAATAACACCAGTGCCCAAAATAATAAATGCCAAAAATTTCGAAGACTTCAGACCAACAAATGGATTGCCTAAATATGAACAATTACTAGAATGCATTGTGAAAGAACAGATGAGTAAATTTATAGAAAAAATAACATTCTAGTAAAAGAACAATCTGGGTTTAGAAATAAATATTCATGTAAAACAGCAATAAATTATGTTATAAATGAGTGGAAAACAGCTATGGATCAGAAAAAAATCACAATAGCAGTGTTCTTGGATTTTAGACGTGCTTTTGAAACGATAGACAGAGAAAGACTAATAATGAAATTGAAGGACATAGAAATTCGTGCTAATGAATTGCAGTGGTTTATTGATTACTTAAAAAATAGAAAACAAAAAACCAAAATTGGAGATACTATCTCTGAAGAACAAGAAATCAACATTGGAGTTCCTCAAGGATCTGTTTTGGGACCGCTCCTATTTATTTTATATATTAATGATATAGTGAAGTGCTTAAAGTACTGTTCCATCAAACTTTTTGCAGATGACACACTTTTATATATTATAGCAAATAATATTGAAGATGCGCTGTCAAAAATACAAAATGAACTTAATGAATTATCTAAGTGGTTAAACATAAATATATTGAAATTAAATGTAACTAAAAGTAAATTCATGGTATTAGGGAAAAAACTAAACGTACATACTGTCCTAAATATAGACAATCAAAATATTGAAGAAGTAAAAGAAATTAAATACTTGAGAATCATAATAGATAACAAGTTAAAATTTAACACTAACTTTGAAATTTTAAATAAAAAAAATGCAAAAAAGGTTAATTTCTTAAGTAGGATAAAAGGAAAATTGGACATTAAAACAAGGATATTGGTCTACAATACCACTGTAGCATCCCATCTGAATTATTGTACAAGTGTAATATTTCTAAGTAACAAAACCCAAATTAAGAGAATGGAAGTAATCCAGAACAGACGCATGAGGTCAATACTGTGTTGTAGTAGGTACACCAGAATAAAAACCATGCAACGTCAACTCAATCTTTTAAGTGTGTGGCAACGATTAGTTTATAATACCTTAGTGTTTATTTATAAGCTAAAAAATAAAATGTTACCTGACTATATGTCAAAGAATGTTAGAACTAATAGTACAGTTCATTTATATCCTACGAGAAACTGCAACGATTTTAGGCTTCCTAAAACACATTTATCGGGAAAACAAAACAATATTTATTATAAAGGTTTTAAAATGTTCAATGAACTCCCGGTAATTGTTAAGGAAGCTAAAAGTCTTGCAGTTTTTCGTGGATTATGTCTCAATGTTGTGAAATCTAAATTTTAGTATGTAAGTAGTAAATAATATTGTAGTAGTCATAGAAAATAATATATTAGGTATAAGATGTAAACTCTTATAACTAAATAAAATATACATTAAAAAAACAAAAGTATTTTACCTTCGCAGATACTACAAAATGAAAATGATTTGCCGTGGGATACTTAAAAACGACATGCAATTAAATGAAAATAATAAAATACTCTTTAAAATCGTAAAGCATAAATGGATCCCTCTAAAATATTGAATTACGATGAAATTGTTATAAATACTTATCTATCCCAAAACATAAAAAATATTGAGGGATTCAAAATATTAATCTATTCCCAGAATTCGAAAAGATAATAAAAAATATTTTAGGGGTTCTCAAACATTTAAACTTTACTGCATTATCATAAAGAAATTTATAATTCGACAATTTTTACAATACTTGGAAACAAAGAAAAACAAAAAAAAGATATTATGAAACATGGGACAGTGGTTCTCAAACTTTTCTAAAACCATATATTTTAATAATTACTTCAACAAATAAAATTGCCTAAAATAAATTATCACAGAACACGTGCCGGAAATTCTCAAAATTTTCTAAAAGAGAAATTAAAAAAAAACTTATCTTTTACCCACCTTTTTTTATGATTTTATTAAAATTTATAACAAAAAAAATAATAAGGAACACGGGCCAAAGCTTCTTAAAGTTTTTTAAAATACATAGTCCTATTCTATTTGGTATGAAATAATTAATAAATACAGCCAGCGGTTTTCGAACTTTTCTAAAACTGATATTTTTTTTCATAAAATGTTTTATTTTTCGAAAATATATATGTTTTAATAGCTTGAATTTACAAAATAAGATATTACATAACACGGGCCAGAGGTTCTCAAACTTTTCTAAAATGGAAAAATAAAGTATTTAAATAAATAATTTATTATTTGAATTCAATAATGTATGAATACATAAAATAAAGATATTATAGAACAAAATTTAATAAAGATATAATTTTTAAATATTTCACGAATGAAATATATTTTTCGAGAAGATTGTAAAAAAATCACGTTTATCCTTCGGGCACAGCTTAATACTTTTCATTTTCAAACAATTGTAACTCTATTGCAAGAATTAAAATTGCGTTTTAAAAAAATAACATTCGTATAGGATTGCGTTTCCACTGTCCATTTAATTATTGCAGACGTGCAACTAGAAAGAAATAATAAGAAGAGCGAGTAATAAGTAGGGTTTACACCCTTCACCACGCCTCACTAGGGAAATCCTTGGTCGAGACATTTCAGGCTAAAATTTTATTTTTAACAATAGGTTAATTTCTACACCCATTTTATTGATAAGATAGAAGTAAAAATATTAGGTTGGTATTAGCATTTGGTGACAATAATAAGATTAAAGTTTTCTAATCTTATTATTGTCACCAGCCTACTCCTGCGGGGAAACGGCGTGATGGTTAGTTAGTTAGTTTAGAAAACTTTAAACTAAGATTTCTGTGAGTAATTATTGCACTACGTTTGTTGATGACCCAATGTTTAGCCAAGATTTTAAACATGTTTAAGTTTTTTGACTGTATTGTTTTGTCAGATAGATTATTGTACATTTTAGTAGCGATATACTTGAAATTTCTTTTCTCTCCAAATGCTGAATTCGTTTAAGGTGTATGTAATAAATAGTTCGTTGATATTAAATCGTGTGTTTTGCGAATTTAAGTAAAATTTACTATATTTGTATTTAAAGAGATGAGTAAAAATGGTTTTTGTGTAAATTTGTCGAACATCTTGTACATGAAATTTGTTGAATATATCTACAGTGCTTGTGATTATGGGGACTTTTAGTAAAACTTTTCAGTATTTTTTTAGGAATTGGTGATAAATCACAATTCTCAATCAAAATTACTAATTCGTTATTGAATACCCCTGAGTAGCTACATTTAATTTCGTTCCATGTTCCTGGCAGGACAGTTACAAGAAAGTACCTACCATACTGAGGTAGCAGTTTTTCTACAACTTCGCAGTATTACGCGCCTATGACATGAACCCGAAATTTGGGACACATATACTCCGATGTTGTAGATATATTTAACTTAATAATATTCCAATATAAGTTCGTTTGAATACATTTCATGACTTCAAATAGAACTGTTTCATTTGTTGAAAAGTTAATTAAAAGTATTATGTCTGTAAAAGCCCTACGGGCGTATTAAAAATACATCAACAAATAAATAATTAAATAATATCTAATTGACCTAAGCTACTGATGTCACTATTCGTAGGATAACTACCTTTAGAAACATTTTGAATTTGGTCACCCATTTTCGTCGTAATTTTTTATATAGCAGTTTTGAATTTTATAATAAACTAGTGCAGACCCGTGAAAAATCACATTTGTAAAATCAAAATTTAAACAAATAAATCCTCGGCTGAGATCAAACCCCGATCAATTGCTTAGAATGCTGACCATTACATCACCAACTATTTTAAGAGTTCCGGCATAAAATCAACATATTTACTGAAAATAAAATCTACGTATTTTTAAAGTTTAAAATGTAAGATATACACAACTGAACTAATATTTTTTAGAAAATTAATATATAAAATATTAATTTTGGTTGTCTGTGCTGTGCGTTGCGTGTTGTGAATTAGTAGCAGAAAAAAAGTGAAAAAAAACCTTAGTAAATATTTTTTAAATTGATAATCAATTTGAATCATTGAACTTTTTTTTGCCTTTATGGAATTCGATATAGTGACGACAATACATAATGAAATATAATTTTACTATCAGAAATAATAAATCCTAATCTCGAGAAAGGAAGCAATTTGTGGACCTTACGCACCGATACAGTTTTATGTCTAAATTTAAACGCAAACGAAAAAAATGTTACGAACACCGTTTTATGTCTCGTATACATTTTATATTCAAGGGGACCAGAAAAACGAGAGATAAATAAAATATGGAAGGTTACTGTACCTACTCTGTACTGAAAATATTTTGTAGGGATCAAAAATTTGTGGCACGCGAGACCATGAAAACTTTTATTGAAATGAGGGAAAAACAGAAGGGGTGGAATAACAATTTGATATAATTCCATGTTTTGTATAAGGCAAATGGGTATATTTTAGTTTGTTAATACTGCTGACTACTTTTTACTTACGACTATACATTACTATTTACTACCAGTAATCAGGTCTACTCTTCAATCCTCCTCTCCTGGATGCGTATTTACAAAGTCTAAACCGTTTTTACTTACGACTATACAGTCTACATTGCTGTTCAATCCCAGTGCTCAAGTCTACTATTCAATCGTCCTCTCCTGGACGCGTATTTACAAAGTCTATACCGCTTCAGTTCAATTGACGACTGTGATTGATTTGGCTTGTGAAAAATCATTTAAAAAGTCAATTTCAGCGCATAGACTTTATTTTATTAATCTAAGGCTGAAATGATATAAGCTTTATAAATGAGTCTGCGAAAACAAAACCTGATCTATTATAGTCGTCACCGTGATTGAAAGGGTATAGGTTTTATAAATATTCCTTCCGGACTTTTCATATGTAAAATTACTTTATCTTGGTTTACTGAAAAGCTTGGTACCTCTCATATAGGTCATATAGGTGTTATCATTTACACGAATATGTTTGGTAATGATATCAAATATTTACACGAACATGTTTGGTGATGATATCAAATATAATATAATGTCAAATATTCGAAATCATTTAATTACCAACTTATGATGTGAATTTCGCACAATAATCTGAAAGCGTACGGTTTTCATAAAAGTTTGCCGAGCTCGGGCCTGTTCCATACACCGGATTTTCGTGGGTTAATAACAGCTCGTAAAAAAGTTCAAGCGAATAGACGAGGCATAAAAGCCCCAAGGCGTATGGAATATCATCCTCGGTGGTGATATGATAAGGGTTCTCTCGATAAAGGCTACAGAAGCGAGTGGAGTGGACTCGAAGACTTTCCTCTCAACTTTTATCCGTGTATAATTTCCTCATAAGATGTTTGTAGCGATCTCTTGGTCGCTTAGCTTTGTACTTTATTCGTCATGTGCTCTACCAACAGGAATATGGGACTTATATGAATTTTTATTTGCCGATTTACTGTCAAGGTATTATTATAGACGGTTATTCGAATGAAAAGGGTCGATAAGGGCCTGGACATTTAAACGGCGATCGTTTACTACGGAATTATTGAAATTCTGCTTGGATAATGATTTTTTATAAAATTTTCCGGAAAAATATCTTTGATTTACATGATCTCAATATTTTTTTAGATAGGTAACTGAAATTTAGAATAGAAACAATAAAAATAATTTTAATTTGTTTTACAGATATTTTTATACCAAATACCAGAGTAGGACTATCTTTTATGATTTGATTTGGATTTTGAAAGGAAGTATTGAAATGTTTCAAAACGTTAAACAAATATAGATTTTTTTAGATTTCTGTAATCGATAGTAGAAATGATTTGGCTTTTAAATGGTTTAAAATACATTTTAAAGGTTATAATGAAATAGGTCTCACGGACATGGCGTTCAAGTCTTTTATTACTTCTCTTGTCTCTCTTTTTTACATCTGGTCTCTTTCACACACTATCCCAGATATACCTTCATTATAATAAGTTAACCTGATAACATGTCAATATATCTATCTATTTATATAAAAAAGAGCGTCTCTGGTGGGCGGGCAGACCTGGCGTACGACGTAGATTTAATTTTAATACAGACCTACAGTTTTATAGGAAACTGATTAAACTTTGCGTCCTTCAAAACAAGAGGAAGGTTAGGTCTACTATAGGTTTATAAAAAAACACTACGTAAGCCCGGAAAACGTCGGGAACTTCAGCTAGTAAATATTAATATACTTTTAGGTGTAAGGTAAGCATTACGAACTAAATACATTAAACCATAACCTTATGATCATCACCAACCATTATATCTCTTCAAATATTATATTTATATCTATATATATATAGATAATGTTTTCATTGACGAGATAATGTCAACAACTCTCAATTAAAAAACATGTCTCAATTTAAAATATACATTTAAATATATGTAAAAGTAAATGTATATTTCAAATTGAGAGATGTTTTTTAATTGAGAGTTGTTGACAGTATCTCGTCAATGAAAACATTATCGATCTGCTTGTGGATGAATCTGCGGCCTGCTTGCAATTTCCTTGCTTTCTAGATTTGTGCTGCTGCGATTTATCTCTTCAATCCAGTGCATTGATAAAGAATGGACAGGGGATTAGTATATTCGTCCTTTGGTTTCAATCTTCCCCGTGCAGTTTAACCTCTTCCTGCGTAACCAATGAAATCAGGAAATTTATGAAAAAGGTTTTTTTTTTAAATTTTATGTATAAGGTTAAAGATTACATTTTTTTGCTTATTTTTAGAAATCAGGGACGTGATATTATTTATGTACGTCATGTATTAATGGACAAATATTTTATTCATAGTAACCAACCATAAATTATCAATCAGAAGCTACAAAATTATAAAATATTAATTAAATACATTATTTAGAAACATGCATTTTGTATGTAAGAAAAATACATATGCTTTTAAAAATTATTTATTACTGTATTAACACCCGTTTTAGGAACTTTTACATATGAATCGAAAAAAATGTATATTTACGCAGTAAACATTTACTATATATAACCTAACTGTCTCAGCAAAAAACTTTTGTATTTTTTACGTAGTGGAATCCGATAACTTATCAATGCAAGCAATTCTGGATTACCAAATGCATCATTTAGAATTTTGTATAGAAACACTAAGTGAAAATCCTTCTGTCAGACAATTTAAGAATATTCATTTAATTTAAAAGAGTGTTGTAGATTAACAAAACCGCTGAAATACCCATATTAAAACTTAGAAAACATAAAAAATTATTTTGTATTCTTTCAGTGGCTTATACATGAATATTAGTTGGAGTTCTGCATATAAAACTAACCTTCTCCCAATGGGAGTTGTAAAGAGAATAATAATTAAAATTATATTTACAAAAAACCAAGCGACTACCCAACAATGTGGGTATTCGAAGAATTTCAAGTACCTCCACTTAAAGATCTGTACATTAAAAATTCAATACTTCAAATCATAAAAGAAAAAGACAAGTACCAATTTTTAACTGAAAACCGAACATGACTTAAAAATACTTTTCCATGACAAAAATTAAATACTTCATTTGCTAAATATTATTAAACTAACTAAGAAAAAGTTTTTTTCGATCGATTAACGGAAGAAACTAAACGCATTAATGACAAAATCTAAATATTGAACATTTTAAAGACAAATTTATCAAAAAAAAAACAACACTTTCCACATGAATTACTCTTAAAAATAACCCAAATGTATAAAGTATATTTACTTTAACTACTTACATATATCGCATCTACTAAACATGTAATGCAAATATTTCTTCTTTCTCACTGTAATGTAATTACTACAACAAGTAATACCTATCATATTATTAATTACTCATAAATAACTACAATAATGTACTGTGCACTCCTCGTTCAAACACAACCTAACGCTTCTACGGAAGAGTAGTATTAAAATCTTTTAAAATGTAAAAACCCAATGTACGAGGCGTATCCAGAAAGTAAGTGTACTAAATTTTTGTAGGTTACAAATCTTTTTACTGAAACAAAAAAATTACATGGTTACCGTAGTACATATGAAAGCTATTTTTCGACATAGTCGCCATTCCTCTCAATGCAGGTGGTGAAGCGGGGGATCAACTTTTTGATGCCTTCCTCGAGGTAGTTTCCCGCCAACACCTTCGTCCACTTTTCCACCTCCTCCTTTACCTCCTCGTCGGTTAAAAACCTTTTTCCACCCATGTACAGCTTCAGGAAGGTAAAGAAATAATAATCTGAAGGTGCTAGGTTAAGGGAATGCGCGGGGTGGTTCAGGATATCCCATTTAAACGAAGCAAGCAGTTCCTTCGTGGCGTTGGCCGTGTGTGGTCTGGCATTGTCGTGCAGCAGGCTGACTCCCTTTGTCAGCATGCCTCTCCTCTTGTTATGAATCGGCTTCCGCAATTTTTTTAGGGTCTCACAGTATCTTGCAGAGTAGATGGTCTCCACTTGAGGCAGATATTCAATCAAAATTATGCTTTGACAGTCCCAAAACACGGATGCCACGATTTTCTTGGCTGAAATTGTGGTTTTGAACTTTTTTGTGGAGGGTGAAGAGGTGAGAACCGTTTTTAAGCTTGCGATACCACTTGTACACACTCGTACAATTCATAGCTTTATCACCATATGCAGTTTTAAACTCATTATAAACCTCAAACGGAGGTTTTTCCTTCCAAACGAGATAACGGATGACGCCGCGTATTTCGCACTTGGCGGGAGATTGGATTGACTTTTTTCACGAAACGTGTTGTCGCGTTGACACTTCTCAACCCACTGACCTTGAACAAGTCTCGTTGTGGAGGGGAAGAGTCAGGCTACACGTAAGTGTAGCCAACATATCGAAAATAAAATTAATTCAGTCGTGAGAGCCTCAGTACACTTACTTTCTGGATATGCCTCGTATATACGTACTCGTATGTACGTCGTGAATTGATGGACCAAAATTTTTACATAGTAACCAACTATAAATTATCAATCAAAAGCTACAAAATTATGTGGTCAACAAATGAAAGAATTGATTGAAAAGTGGTACCTCAGTCTCTAATTTGTGTTAATGTCTCAAAAATATTGTTATCATTGTTGTAATTACAGATCACTGGATTTTTTATTCTAAAAACTCTGACTTTTTGACATTCTGAGATATTTAAGAAAATTTGTGTTGAAATGCTTAGTGCGATTAGGGCACACAGGTTCTCTTCATTTTTTGCAAGTTTATTGGTACTGGAATACTGGCTCTTAAGGAAATCATTTCCCCCGAGGCCTTCTGTATGTAAAAAAATAATAAATTGTTTCTGTCAAGTACCATTGAGGTAAACGAAATAAACATCGTAAAACAATGTAATTTGTAAAACAAATATGATTTTTTGAGATAATCAGCTTATTCAATTGCCTTTTAAAACTCCTGTTAAAATTCAATTGAACCATTAATTATCCCTTATTACTCATCAATCTGTCCCATATGAGTTGTCGTAGACTTTCCTCAGATGCACGATGGGCCACATGTATCGAACCTTATTATATCTAATAGTCAATAATGTATTTTAATAAAAAAATATATATATAAAAAGAGAAGTCTTATAAGTGTTTGAAAAAAAACAGTGTTATCAATCGACAACTTTAATTTACGTGTTTATCGGATGTATTATGTTCATTCATGTTGGAGTTGTGTAAAAGTAAATAAATTATTTAAAATTTTATATCTATTAAAAAAAATATAAACATTTGTGAAGTAAAGCTTCAACGTTTTATGATATCTGATCGATGAAAAATAAAGAGAAGAGAAAAATATTTTTGAAATTTCCTGGCAACGGGTGATGCAGTAATGTGAAAACAGGCTAAGATTAACAACTTCATTCACTCGCATAGGCAACTCACTCACTGACTACCAACTAAACGTGTGCCCATCACGCATCAAGCGTAAGTAAAGGCGTACCACTGATAGCTTCTTTTCAGTATCCGCCGCCTTCTCACAAACGACGCATATAACAAAAAAAGTTTTACAACGTAGCGATCAGCGCAGAGGGGAACATAGTTATATTATTATACATTAAGGTCCAAATGAGCGTGTGTATCGACCAGCAGAATATTAATACATACATGTTTTTCGCGGTGCCTTTTTGTGTGTCTGCAGCAAGAATCCAAACGATGCACACAAAGGAATCTAACAAAACAATATAAATAGCACACAATTCCAGGATGTAATCCACCCCATGCCGTTTGTCCAAATGGTTAACTCTGGCAGATACTGCAATATGGTGGCTGGACCGACTCCATCCGGAGTATTGACCCTCCATTATATAAGAGAATGATATATGAATTTGTATTTGTACGATTTTTTCGAGTTTCAAGTGGAATCGAGAGAGGGAAGCCAATGATCGAATAATGAGAGGATGTGCTATACGGATTGTTTAAATCTAAAGCAGGTAATACACCGACTGCTACAAGCAGCTGATATTCGAAATACACGGACAAACGTGTTGTTTTTTCAATGAGGTCAACTACTTGTTGCAGTCCGTGAATTACCTGAACTTAACTTTTCTGCGTTGCCACTATTTTGGATTGTCTCATGATTAAGTTTCTTAGCTGTTTGCCGAAGATTTTGAAAACGTCATAGACCTGTTACGCACAGGCGAGATAAGGGATGTTGTTATTCAAGTAAAAAAATCCCTCACTGATATAAAAATAATAAGTTCTTATTATTCTTAAGAGATTTTGCATGAGAGGATTTGTATGAAATAGACATCACGAGCAAAATGCAAAGATAACAAAGACCACCAAGATGAGACTCAAGATGGTGTACAAACATTAATACTTCGAAAACCATGGTCAGCCTATTACAGCCAAACGTACTTTAAGATACTTTGTACACTTGTTGCTCGCTAACTAAATAAAGACTCAAACTTAGAAAAACTCATAGTCACTGGCAAAGTGGAAAACCAGAGAAGCAGATGGAGGTCTCAAATGCGCTGGAGCGGAAGCCAGAGAGCAAAGCATCACTGGCTTCCAGTACGTCGCGCGTCGGTCGGTGTCCTTGGCTCTCCACGCAGCGCAGAACCGCGAGGAGCGGAAGAGCCTTGTCCAACATAGAAATTGAAGTAGCGGTAACGATTCCCAATGAGGACCTGATTTAAGAAGAATGGAAGAGATACACAAATTTCACATCCTAAATAAAAAATACATCGATATTTAAATGGTTCGTCTTCTTATCAAAGTTTCATAAAACTTATCAGCAAATTATTTGGAACCCAATAAAATATACAGAACAATTAATTTCATTGAAAATTATATTATCACACATGTGGTTATTTACATTATTTAAAATCATTCAATAATTATTACGTTCAAAATTTCAAAATGATT